>NW_007727208.1:545765-555312 GCF_000696425.1 Galeopterus variegatus
TATATAGGACCCGACCCCGCCGTGGGAGCGCTACTGCGCTCCCAGTGCCGCACTCTCCCGAGTGCACCACGGGCTCGGAAAACTTTCTAGTTACACAACATCATAGAAATTTTTTCAGCCTGAATTCGTATGACGGTTCAATTTGATATTTTAAAAAATATTTTGGGTTTTAAAACTTGCATTTTTAAAAACTAAGAAATATTTATTACATTATCTTTTAAACTATCCTAATATATTTTACCACATAGGAATGCTTCTATCATATAGCACAGTTGCTTTTCCAGGAGGCTTCAAAGAATTCATGAGCCCCATGAAATAATACGCTTAAAAATTTTTAATGAATATTCATATGTTCATTTTTTTTTTCTGTAGGAGAGCTGTATGTTTCATCCAATTCTTAATCTTCAAAGGGTTAAGAACTAGCTCTATATAAAATTACGGAATCTTCATTTAAGGAAACTTATGTTTCTCTTGTTCAGTCTGCCACTACCATGTCTGGGTCTGATGGCTTTCCAGCCTCAGTTTGAACAGTTGTTTTCTACTTTGGAAGCCAGTAGTTTATTACTTCACTACTTTGTCAGGCAGCCTGTCCCCTTGTCGTACTGTTTTAACTGTTAAGCAGTTCTCCCTTAAATATACCAAAAGAATTTTCTACATGAAAGCTCTTCTACAAAGGAACACGTTGCCTCAATGAAAAAACACTACATTAATGTTCTCCAGGTGTAAACTCTCTTCTCCCTAACTGGCCACTTCTTTTTCTTTCTACCCCACCTCCCCCAAACATCTAACAGCCTGCTCAGATACAGATGGAGTCCTTGGCTCGGAAGAGCTGGGTGCTTATTTTCTCCGATGTTGAATCCTCTGCCCCAATTCCTTGCCTAGAATAAGGCCATCAGACATTGGAGTGTTGACACTGTGCCTCATTTGGATGCCTTGTATTTTTCTCATGTGGTTTGTACTTGTCATATTGAAATTGTCTTGAAAATCATGGCGATCAAATACTTACCAAGGGATCTGCCATGCTGCATGATCATGCTTGAGTTGAGTGAGGCTGGGAGAGAGTAGGCTGAAGGGGAAAACGGCCTTTGGTAGTAACTCATGGGGCTCACAGCACCTCCAGAGTTTCCATTCACTGTGATCTGGCTCTGAGAAAAGTGCAAAAACATCCTGTTAAAGCACATGGTGCCCTGTAAACATCATTCCTTTAGGTGACAATAAAAGACTTTCATTCACATGACAGTAATCAGCTGCCAAGTTTTTATTTATTTTGAAAACTGATGTCAGAGGGGCATGGTACATGTTTTCAGTGTCCTCTCTCTCTTCCTTTATTTCTGAAGTTCACTCTCATAGATCAGAGGGCACATGAGAGGGTTAGAAGAATGGAAGCAGCTGACCAATGAGCATGCCACTCTGCCAAAAGAGGTGCCAAATGGTGTCAGCAGGAGTCAGTACCAAATCAATGTGTAAAGCGAATGTGCCTTAAAACTGTAACTTAACTGGTCAGATCACTGTCATACTGTTCTGCATGTGGGATTTGAAATGAATATTCTTTGACATGAGGAAAGGTGCTTGTTTTCAGACTTAGTCAGGGATATCTTCTAGTGAATGAATGTTTGCAGAGCAAGGTGGTTAACATAAGGAACACAATTATTTGGATTTATAGATCATGAAGCGGCCCATTCTAGAAGAATCAAATTCCTGGTAAAGCATCAGAAAGACATGTTCAAACACTGGCTTCTCCCTATTTCAACCTAATTTAGCACTTTATGGACCTCTGGTTAATAATTTGTTTTGATTGTTTTATATCAGACTATTTTATATCTCCAGTGGTATCTCAAGCTTCTTGTTGGAGATGGTCATATATAAGCATTTTATATTTTTTATAACATGCAACCTGGTGCTAATGACACATTCAATAGATACATATTCTAATTCAATTGAATCAGCTTAGTTCACAGAAGTTGAGCTCAGGACTATTAAGCATGCCGATCTACCCACAGCACAAAACTGAGCATTATGGAGATTACCTAATACATGCAAATGAGACAAAACATTAGTGAGAACACTTAGTTAAAATTATCTTATAGCTAAATACAAACACGCATATGCACATAAATAAAGAACCATAATTTGTGAACTTTTTATACTTATTTTAAAACAAAATAAATTTGTATTATACTAGCTTGAAACAGGGGTGGACAAGTAATTGCATATTTCCACGATTTCACTTTAAAGCAAATGTTTTCAAATGATCTAGAATAAATCTAATTTCATTACTTTATATAGCTATACTGCATATATCCTAAAATCAATAAACATTTCATTACAAGGATTGTGATTATTGATTAAGTACTTCTCTAAACTGTTAGAAAAATCACTGTCATGTCCTAACTAACTATATCTTGAGAATCTTCTTCTGAAGATAACTGGACATTCAGAGAGGTGCAAGGCACTGGCCTGCCCAAATGCTTCAGAGCCTTTATGCAACTCTGATAAGTTACTTGAGAATATTTTTGCCTCCTTGCCCAAATCAAATTTGGGGATCTTTGTAGTATAATCTGAGTACTATTGTCACCACGTGTTATAGTTAATGTTAAAAGCAGGAGATTCTTCTTATTAAAAATCATCAGGTTACTATGTTACTAAACTTGGGAAACTTGCTCTGACTCCCATTTTGATGATTTCAACAATATTGATTAGGGATTAAAAAAGAATAAACACCAAAAGTAGACATACTCTTTTAGTGTGTTATCCCAATCAGGGTTTTACTAATCACATAATGCCATTAGATTTTTAGAAAATATTATTATAGTGAATTAATTATTAGAAAAAATCTTACGGACAACTGATGTGCAATGTTAAACTGATAATTGCAATTAATTTCAGTTACAGGTAGCTCTGATTGTGCCCACAAAACTATATGTGCAACTCTTAGGTTCCTGAAGGATCTTTAAAACAAAAAAATTGAATAGGTTAGTACATAAATTGATATACCCTCACTACTCTTTATTTTTGATCAAAGGTTCTGATAACATTCCTTTAAGTTTTTAAAAGTTAAGAGACATGTGAAGCAGAGTGGGCATGGAGGGGACCCATGCCTACTGAGCTCCTGGTACCAGTGGCTGGTCACCTGTGGCAAGCGGAGGAACTCTCGGTGGGGTCAGCCCTGGAGAAAGAGGCTCCTTCTAAAGCCAGTCTCTGAATAGAATATTTCAATGCAAAATTTTATACCCAGCCATCGAATGAACACTAAATCCCATCCCCCATGAAAGTATCTTTTGTTTTCTGTAATTGTGGTGTCTTAAAGAACATATGGCTTATTATAACATTTCTCTCTGCATGAAATTTACAGATTTGATAGAGCATAAAATATATCTATTTGAAAGAACAAAATCTATATAGCACAAATATACTTTTGGTCTATGACAGTGCTTATATAGAACTTCATCATAATATCAATTTTAGAAAAAAAATTTGCCATTTTTTCCTAAAGTTATATGCCTTTCAAATGGAAGCCATTACCTATATATTATACCCAATTGAGAATCTGTGCCATAAAACTTTGAAGTATTTTTGCCATTTATTAGAGACTGCTTATCATATAGACATATTTAAATGATATAATATGTATGGGAAATATATACTGGTATAAGTGGAAGACAATTGTAGATATACAAAATAAAAAATGTATTTGGAAATTTCTATATTAAAATGGCTCAGCAAAAATAATTCCAAAAACATCATAGGGGTAAATTTCTGTAATATAGATTGAGATTATTTATATCATTCACTCGTATACAACAAATGAATTCAAAAGAGGTAGCTGTTAGAGAAAGAGGAGCAAGAATTAGCATCATGTGGTCAGTAATCACTTATGTGAAAAACAAGGACATATGAACTATGCACATAGGACACACTAATATAAGTCAGTGAGGAAATTTATTATCTACCAGGTATTAATACTGGGTTAAAATAAAAAAAAAAAAGGTTCTCTATAATCTAATCATAACCCTATTATGATGTATACTTATCTAAATTTCTGATAAGTTCTTATTTAAGCAAATCACTTTACAGCTCATTAGCTGCAGTAAGACAGTTAATCATAAGTAAACCATTTTAGAATAACCATAAGTAACTCTAAAATGAATGAAGAAAATATAAATGAATTCTTCTAAGTGGGCTTATGAGGATGACTGTGTAGAATTTCCCTGACAGATGGTATAGAGTAGGTTTACTAATCAACACCTATGCGAATAAAAATGCTCAGCTGCAAAATGAGATGGCAGTCAAGAAATCAGTTTTTTTTTTTTTTTTTTTTTTTAAAGGTGGAGGCCAAGGAGGGAAGGATAATTACATGCATGGTGGCAGGAGTGGTTAAGGTGGTGTGGTTAAGGTGGTGCCATCTGTCACAGCAGACCTCCCACCCCAGCTCGGGGAAGGTGTTGCAGAGTGGTCAGTGGTGTCAGGGTTACTGATGTGCAGCTCAGTGAGAATGGCTGTGGCTGCAGAGGACTCGCTCTTGCAGCGGAGGAGAGCTCGCCCAGGCAGTGCTCTTCAGGGTGAGCCTGCACCGTGGGTGTGCACAAGGCTCTCGGGAGCTAGGAGAGGGTGTTTCTATAAACGACGTGAAAGGCTCTGGGGTTTATGCAGGCATGAAGACCCCAAATCATCAGATGATGGCAGGCTAAGTGATGGCAGGCTGGAGGCACTGCCTGGTGAGACAGTCGATTGGTTAAAAGGTACCACAGAAGAAGGGCAGGAAGAAGAGGCTTGTGGTGTGGTTTGTCTGTGTCTAGGAAGCATTTACCTCCAACACTTTGGCAGTTAAGTTCTGATTTCCCAGCTGAGTTTGAGGAAAAAATAATAAGAGGAGATATAAATTATCCAATTAATAAACACATCTCTTTTTGCAATGTGGCATAAAAGGCAAAGCATTGGTTTTATTTGCAAGCACTTTGAGGAAATACGGTCCGTTCGGATGGATTAAGTGCCAACACCATGGTACAGAAAAAGCACAAGACCATGAAGAAAATGAATTCAGTCAGTGTTTTTTGGAAACAAGACCAGTTTTCACACAGCACTGCAATGTAATTTTGGGTAGGGGCTTGAAAATTTTGGCATAATGGATTTTTTTCCTCAGTTTTACTTTTTATACTTGACAGTGAAATGGTATCAGATTGTCGAATGGTCAGCGGAATTAGTTTGCCCTTCACTAAAAAATTGTTGTAGAATATTTCTCCCTGCTGGCTGCCCCCTGCCAACATGTTCCTAGAATATAAATTTAGTTTGCCTCAGTTTTTCCTGACTTAGGGATCTAAATATTGACCAAACTAAAATCAACTAAGTGGAAGGGGTATTTTGTTTCTTTTCCATTCATTGATATTTTTCTTTGATTTCAATACAAAATACTAAAAGAATTGAATTTAAAAATATCCTAGCAGTGCAAATAGAGGTATCTATGTGTGAAAATAAAGTGAAAACACAAAGCAGCCACTGGTAATAGTTAGAATATGTCCTAGTAGGTTAGAACTACTGCTGGTGTTAAATCTTAGGTAAAGGAGAAAGAAACTGAAGGAGAAAGAAAAGGTTAAATACCTCTAAGACTATATACAACCCAAGAGGCTAAACATGGTGGAAGGATTGTTTGTAGAAGGAAAACAGAAGATGGTCTATTAAAAGTTTTTGTAGTCACCTATTATAGCCTTGATAATGACTGATCACCCATGTCAAATGTGATGATAAACATCAAACTCCATATAAGGGAATGAAATTCTGAAATAATTTTTATCCCTAATTCTCTCCACCTTCCAGAGTAGAGGTTTCTTTGGAGTGGTGCCACTTGTAAAATAGATAACCAGAAGTATTATGGGATATAAGTGCAAAGACAGGTAATGAATTAAAAGAGAACTGTATAAACTTAGAAATATCACCTAGTAGATTTAAGTGGTAACACCATTGGCCAGCCGTAATTTTCATAACACCTAATGTCATGAAGGATGTTGGGCCCATAAAAATTATAATTATTTTTTTTCTTCAGACTTTTGAGTACTTAAAAAATCCACCGTATAAAAAGGTCTGTCTGGGTTATAGATCCCTTAGAAATCTGATGAAATCTCTTGATCCTTCTCTTACGAAAAAACACCAATTCATGTATACACAAAGTTCTGTGTAAACTTCAGGGGTTCATAGAGGCTCTAAAGCACATCCTTAATCTAACAGGTGAAGAAACTCCATCCCTGGATAAAAATACTTTTCTCTATTCCATCTTTATTTAATACACTTTTTTGTTATTGTTGTTTAAACACAGTCATTGTAAATGTGATTCTTTTTACTGTTTATGGCTTTAAAATCTATAGAATTAACTGCCAGAAATCTTAGTTGTCTAGAACTTATAATGTTTTAGTAGGAACGCATGTTTTTAATTAGTAAATGTTTATACTAATTCCAGATTTTATTAGAAGTGAAACTATAGTATTATGAAACTATAATAATTATAACAATATATTAAAATTTTGCTGCAAGTTTGAATGGAATTCTGTATAAAGCAGATTTTGAGTAATGTCAATGGAATTTCTAATAATGCAGTTTCACTTAGATAGTTTTCATATAACATGAATCTCTTTTAGCTTTGTTTATGCTAAGTGAAAATTCTGTTAAATAACATAAATCATACAAAAAGATTCTAGTTATCTGCTCAAATGAGATTTTTCTCTTTAAAATTAAAAGGAGAAATCTAATGACTTGAACTCTCATGGGACTGACTTGTCGACATCTTTTGACTTGAACACATCAAAAGTTAAAGTATATACTTTCTAAAATCACCATTGTCATGGGTAATATGACCATTAGTTTGTTTGCATATAATTGTGTCCAGTAATGGTCTTTATGCATTTGTTTTTCCAAAGAGAATGTCCACAGGAAACAAAACTATTTCCCCTTCTGAATTTCTTTCACCACCTTCTGACATGCTCACAATTTTGAGTGTGTGTGTGTGTGTGTGTGTGTGTGTGTGTGTGTGTAGGTACCAGATGAAATGCCTCTTGATTAGTCACAATACACTTAAATTTCTATGGGTAAAACTAAAAAATTCAACAGTCTACTGGTCACCCACACAAAAGCTTTGAAATATCTTGCTATAAAAATGCAAATTACTTCTTAAACTACTTGAAGTCCTTTCACAGGACCCTGATGTCTACATTAATGAAATGGCCTCTGGACACGGGAGGAGAGAGAATCATCTTACACATGTTTTCCCTGAGGAAAATGTGAGAAATGTAGCAGGAAATGTGTGAAAAAGGGAAGAAAGAAGTATTTTCTCCATCTGGACTATCTTGAAGTAGGAAAAACTAACTTTAAACAAGAAGTGTTTGGTTTTTGTTTTCCCTACTGCATTTAGTGGCAGAGAGATGAGTGCAGAAAGTCATCCTAATCGTTTTGTTTCTCCTTCTTTTCAAGATCATGTAAAGCAAAGGTGTTTGCATATGGATCAAGAATGACCAACATTTGTGAATATAAGTTGCTTTTTACTTTCCCCAACTTTTGAGCTATAAGGTAGGGGAGAATTAGAAACACCAGCTTGCTGGTGCCTGGTCTTCTATAAAGGCAAGGGACAGCACTTAAACCTCTACATACTTAATAAAATAAAACAGCACCTGGTTATTCAAAATAACATTGAGCCTTTTGGTCCAAATGGATTCAACCCAGAACTCTAAGCACAACCTGTGGATGAAGGACATCACTACATCAAGGTTGGAGCTCCTTGAGGAATTAAGGAGCAAGGGCACTCAAGGGAGGGAAGCAGTATATTGGGTTGGATACAGCCAGTGCAAACTCAATTGTGTACCATGGGCCAAGAGTTTATCTGGAATGTGCAAATCAAGCCGGGTATTAACTAACAAGGAATGGTGAGAACTGTGGACAGAATGAAAAAGGTGTGTTCCCCCTAAAAGCAGGATTGACTTGCCTATAACCTTTGACTTGAAAGTTGTCAAAAACAAAAGCATATTCGGTCCAAAATTACTGTTGTTGTGGTAACATGATCATTAGTTTGATCATAAACTACTGAAAATTAAAAATAAAATTAACTCAGTGACAGCTACACCATATCTATCATCATAGGCCCCCAAGCCATCAGCTTCTTGACTCAGCAGATGTAGAAGCTGGAGAAGAAAGAGAGGGTAGTTGGATGTGAGCTTGGTGTGAAGCTGGGATACAGAGAAAGAGTGTATGGTTTGGAGGGGCCAGGCCTAGGGTGAGGTGAGTAAAACACACACTTGGGTGCAAAATTTAATGAAGCAACAAAAACTCAGTAATCGATGGAGATAAATACTATTTTAATGCAGTCTTAGGAAAAAAAAATCAATGCAAGAAAAATCTATACTGAACGAAATATCAAAAATTTAAAGAAAGACCAGTTCCATGCCAGGCCATATTGGAAACTGAAAGAAAAAAGAAAAATTTGTGACTGGGATTTTTAATGGAAGCAAACTCATCAATAACAGTTTAAAATCTACGTTTTGCTGTTCTCATTTTCATTTGAGGGAATAGCCATGTTTGACAATTTCCACTTAACCAGTGATGATCTTAAATAATATTTAATTCATTTAAGATAAAGTAAACATATAATAAATTCCATTTTGGTATAAATAAAATGTTTAAACAAAATAATGTGTGAGTTTTAATGAACATACATTTCAACTTTCCAATATGTTTTAAACAACTTAAATGTTCTAGAAAACAACTCGTTACAATGCATAAAAACATATAAGTAGGGGGATATGTTTTTCTTTCTGCCTCAGGCTCTAATTGGCTTGACATGGAACTGTGGTCTAGGATTTTAACATCTCCCTCTTTAATATCTTTAATCGTTGAGCCTCATTTCTCAAAGAACACACGAGATGGGTATTAAATATCAAGCAAAAGAAATTTGATAGGTTTTTGCTCTCTGATTTTCAATGGAGGTGACAAGTAATTTACTTGAAAAAAAAATCTAGGAGGAGGTTATATAAAAATCAACCTTACCTCCCACCCCCACTTCTTTCTATAATCTGCCTCTTCTCTCATAGCCTTTCCAAAGGGGGTAGGGAGGAAGTGCCTGGCAGCTGTGTCTGTGTTCAGCAAAGCCATTTTGCTGGGCACAGCTGACTGCTTAGGAGGGGGAATAACTGAACTAAAGTGGGCCAATTGAGCCCTGATTCCCTCCTGGGATTTTGAATTATATAACACTGAAGGCTCCGGTTAGGTAGTCGTGCGATACCCAAATGCAAGGAGACAGAGATTATCATGGAAATCCACAGGCAACCTGGACTAATGAGATGACAGAAACTAAGAGAGGAGAGACAAGGAACTATGCAGCACCTAAGACTGAGAAAGAGAGAGTAGCTGCCTGGTCATTCCTCAGTTCGCCTAAGGCCCGGCTGTACTGCTTGCATTTCAGTGATATGATATTGCCCTAAAGCCTCATGATAAAAACCTTTTTAGTCAGAGATCATGACAGCCATGTAGTTTCTGCCCAAGACTTGGATGATATGTGATCTAAAATGGTCAT
>NW_007727208.1:555768-566157 GCF_000696425.1 Galeopterus variegatus
GTGTCTGTGTTCAGCAAAGCCATTTTGCTGGGCACAGTTGACTGCTTAGGAGGGGGAATAACTGAACTAAAGTGGGCCAATTGAGCCCTGATTCCCTCCTGGGATTTTGAATTATATAACACTGAAGGCTCCGGTTAGGTAGTCGTGCGATACCCAAATGCAAGGAGACAGAGATTATCATGGAAATCCACAGGCAACCTGGACTAATGAGATGACAGAAACTAAGAGAGGAGAGACAAGGAACTATGCAGCACCTAAGACTGAGAAAGAGAGAGTAGCTGCCTGGTCATTCCTCAGTTCGCCTAAGGCCCGGCTGTACTGCTTGCATTTCAGTGATATGATATTGCCCTAAAGCCTCATGATAAAAACCTTTTTAGCCAGAGATCATGACAGCCATGTAGTTTCTGCCCAAGACTTGGATGATATGTGATCTAAAATGGTCACGCAGATTTGGGCACATTAATGGAATGTGGCATCTGAATCAGGGGAGCAAATATTTCTACTGTACTCCATGGTATTCAGATCATGAGTATGAAGAAGGAGTCATATTTTAAGAACATTGACAGAAGATGGGTTTCAAGAGTCAGAATGTATGAGAAAACAGAGGCATCAGAGCCTACTGCTAGAGCTGTGGATCTGGAGTCAGACAGATCCAACCGGAGTAGGGAAGTTGTTTAATTTCCCTTGGCCTCAGTTTCCCCATGTGTTAAATATGGGCATTAATAAAACCCCTCTCCTAAAGTTTGTGACAATTAAGTGAGATAATGTAAGTAAAGTGCTTAGCACAGTGCCTGTGTATTGTAATAGCTCTCAAGAAATGAGGGCCATTTTTAAAAAAAGTTAAAATGCTTGGAAAGCACAGGAATGCACTGCACAAGGCAAGGAGCAGGGCAGAATATGATGATTTGAAAACTACCATATAGAAGAGGAACAAAACTTCAACTCTTTTATCCCATGGGATGAATATGTAGAAGTTAAGAAAGATTATAATTCAGTATTAGAACTACTTTCTAATACTTATATCTCAGAATCACCCAAGCACTGAATTGCTGCCTCACAAAGTAACTGAGTTCTCCATGAAGTGTATTCAAGAAGAGGTTGAATGCCCTTCTATTGGGAGACGTTGAAGAGGGGATTCTAGATGATTTCTAAATATACATTGGGCTCCCAAATATTCTGTAATGTTCAGTTATTTAAACACACACGTATCAGATGGAGAAATTTCCAAAAACTTGATCAACTAATAGCATAGCAAATCCACAGAAAAGAACTTATGGGATGTTGGTTGGCCATACTAATGGACTACATCAGTGATCAGGGCTGGTGTTAATGAGAATGGTCCAGAAAGTTCTGTACTTTTTCTATCTGCAGTTCTGTACCTTTTCTGTCATTCCACACTGCTGACATTTATTCATTACTGTGCATCCCTTAACTTCTGCATATTGATCCCATGGAGCAAAAGAAATGAGTTTTTTCTCTCTCTTCTATGACAGTCAGGAAAATTCCCCTTTGAGTCCTTAACATATGTGCAGTAGCAGCTGTGAAAGTGAAGCTTTGGCAGATGATTGATGATGATGTTTCATAAGAAAAGGGTCAAGTTTATCCTCCTGAAACAAAGGGCACAGCACTCCCAAATGCTGTAGAAAAATGTGTGGGGTGTAGATTTTTGCTGTCTTTCCAAAGGGTCTGGCTTATACCTTCATTTATCTGACATTGAGAACAATGTGATGTTTTTAGTAACAGGATATCTGTTCACACAGTAACAGAGGGAATAATATACCTCATTTTGTGGTCTATTTTTAGAAGGTAAATTAAAACATATACAGTTTGTAAAACAATATGTAAAATCATCAAATATAAAGAGAATTTCTAACAGTGGCCTGTAGTTTTCTTCTTAAACTAATGGTCAGACTTTAATAATAACCACAAAAATATGTAAACTTCCAGAACACTAAAATTTATTTTTCACTTCTTAGAGTATTTTAATTTCTTGGGTTTACTAATCTCTCAGGAGACCAATTCTTTATAATGGGGCATATATTTGGCTGAACCACACTATGTGTAGCTGACAGTGCTTGGCATTTACTCAGACTTGCTGGAATGTGGAATGTAAGTATCAAAAATAGAAAGGTTAACATGTGACAGATCATTACATGGAAAATGAGACTTGAAGTGTATCACAGTAGTCAAGATGTGAAAGCTAAATGTCCATCAATGCATAAATGGATAAAGAAAATTCAGTGTATACATACAATAGAATATTATTCAGCCCTAAAAAGGAAGGAAATCCTACCATATGCTATGACATGGGGGAACCTAGAGGACATTGTGCTAAGTGAAAAAGCCAGTCACAGAAGGACAAATACTGCATGATTCCACTTAGATGTGGTACCTAAAATAGTCAAACTCCTAGAAGCAGAGAGTATAGTGGTGGTTGCCAGCGGCTGATGGAAGAAAGGATTGGGGAGTTGCTATTCAATGGGTATATAGTTTCAATTAACCAAAATGAATATGTTCTACAGATCTGCTGTGTAATATTGTGCCTAAAGTTTACAACACTGTATTGTACACTTAAAAATTTGTTTAGAAGGTAGATCTCATGTTAAATGTTCTTACCAAAAAAAAAAAAAAAAGACAATTAAAACTGCAACAGCTTTATGCCACCTTTTGACAAAGCATTATAAGACGACATGCTGTCTGTCTTGGAATAAACTGCTAGTCTAATGATATGAACTTTTATCCACCAGTTAAAAAAATGAAGTATTGCTGAAAATACATTTCCTTCTCTCAATCAGATGCATGATTTGGAAAAATGATGTTATTTTCCATGTCCTCACTCATAGTGGGTGCTAAGAGAGATGGAAGGAAAGAAAGAATGAGCTAAGCTTCTTATATGCATTATCTTATTCAAACTTTGCAGCAGCTCTGTGAGATGAATGTTATTATTATCCACATTTTACAGATGAAGGAACCGAGGCTCAGGGAGGGTGAATAACTAGATGAATGGTCTCATGTAAATAACACCTGGAAAGAGCTGACTACCCAACTGCTCTCCTCCAAGTTTCTCTTAAACCCACTTCAAGAAAGTCCCCTTCCCCATTAGGTCAATGGTAAGTCTTCAGATCTCATCTTCCACTTGCCCTGTCAGCAGCATTCATGCAGTTAAACATCCCTTCTTCTCCATACATTTTCCTCACAAGGCTTTTAGGACTCCACCTTTTCCTGGATTTCCTCCTTCCTTAGAGGACGCTGCTTTCAGTCTCCTTTGCTCGTTCTTCCTCCTAATGTTGGGGTGCACTTGGGCTCCATTGTTGGGATTCCTCTTTCTCTATACTCACTCCCTGGTGATCTCACTCAGTCTCATAGCTGCAAAAACCATCTGATGGTTTTTGATGATGGCTTATACTGTATCTCCAGCCTCCTGGACCTTTCTTCTGAACTCTAGACTCATATCTACCTGCACATGTGACTTCTGCATGTGAATGTCTCATAGACACCTTAAACGTTATCATGTTCCCAGGGGAACCTCCTCAAACCTGCTCCTCCCCCAGCTGTCCAGTCTCAGTTGATGGCAATTCCAGCCTCCCAGTTGGAGTCAACCTTGACTCTTCTCTTTCCCTCACATCTCACTTGCAATCTGCCAGGAAATCTTGTTTGCTCCACACTCACTATGTATTATAGCACAGTCTGATTCTCACCACGTCCATTGTTTCTGCCCTGCTTTGAGCCACCATCATTTCTCACCTAAATTTTTGCAACAGCTACCTGACTGGTTTGCCTGCTCTCCTCCTTGCCCCACTATAGTTTGTTCTCAACTGAGCTACCAGAATGATTTGGTTAGAACATAAGTAAATAATAGTAGTGGTAGCCTCAAAATCCTCTGATGACTCCCATTTTATTGAGAGTAAAAGTTAGAATCCTTGCAACGGCTTACACGGACTTCTGTCATCTGGCCTCTGTTACCTCCAACTTCACCAGCCATGACTCTATGCCTCACTGTCCTACTCCACTGGCTTCCTTTCTGGTCCTCAAAAACCCCACATGCTTCAGTCTTAAATCCTTCACACTCTTCACCAGCCATGACTCTATGCCTCACTGTCCTCCCCCACTGGCTTCCTTTCTGGTCCTCAAAAACCCCACATGCTTCAGTCTTAAATCCTTCACACTAGATGTTCCCTCTGCCTGGAATATTCTTCCACCCTCTAAAGCTGTTCTATCTTTCCAGTGAGTCTATTTGACTACCCTATTTAACACGGCATCTGCTCCCCACATCTGCTTAGCACTGCTTAATTTAATTTCCATAGAGTAATCTCCTTCTAACATATGTAATTTGCCTATTAAAGTTTTTATTAATTTTTGTTCTCCCCCATACACACACAAGATTTTAAGTATCAATGGTTTCAAATCCAGCTCTGTAACTAGAACAGATTAGACATATAGTAGGTGCCTAATAAATATTTGCTGAATGAATAAAAGTGACAGGATCTCAAATCTTAACTTCCAGATCATGCTGATACTCCGGGGATTGTGTATTTAAACCAACTGTCTCTGGTCAGCCTGGATAGTAACAAAACCCATGGAAAAGAAAAAGTCATAAAATTTATGCCTTCAAACATAATAAAACCATTTTGAAGAACCAAACTATGTTAGATGAGTCAAATGAGTTATACTCGTATCTGTTCCTATGACTTCTTCTACTCCTGCTTCCTGGAGGGACACCTCCTGGGACAGGTAAGTCTGCTCTCTGACACTAGCACAGCCCTATCTGTAGAGCATTAGCTTGATTTTGCTCCCGCAGACCTTCCTGGGGTCCTGAATCCCATTTCCCATTGGGCCACAGCTCCATGTTTCCTTATCACTAGTGAGTAATTACTTCCACAATGAGAGTCATCATACTGGCCCAGAGGACAAACTCTGCAGCCAGACTGCCTAGGTTTGTATCCTGGCTCTGCTCCTTACCAGGCTGGGTGACCCTGCAAAAGCCTATGTGTGTGTGTGTGTGTACACACACACACACACATTTAAATTAAAAGATATTTAGAAATATACTGATGAATTTACCAGGGTTTTAAATTGGAAAACAGTTTCTTTCTCCTTTCCCTTTCTGCTTGGAAACTAACAAAGCAGCAAGTTATATAAGAAGCCCAAGGCAAAGAAGTTAGGGTCTCTACAATACACATGTAAGAAGAGACTGGAAAATGTAATGTACCACCCGGCAGTCTGAGGACTGAGAGGCCGCGGCAACTGCAGATTTTTGTCTCTCTTGCTGAAGTGGTATCTTTGTAGTCTCTGGAGAAAGCTCAGGTATCTGTTTGTGGCTTTCAGGATCCTGTCCTGAAAGGGGAGCTATCTGAATGGAAAGAGACACTGTGTGTATCTCAGGCACTGGGTTAGGGGGTGGTGAGCAAGGCCTTTTGAGATATGATGGTACTTCAACAGGTTTGGAAAACTGTGGAGTATTAAAGGGGATGCTACTACCTAGATCTTGGTTATGAGTTAGTTTCAAGGTAGAAATTCTCCGAGTTTGAGAATCTTGCATGTAGTCCTCTTGTACAAAGGGGGTATTGATATCAGCAAATAGTGCAGGACCTGAGCTGGAAGCTGCTGGTGGTGGGTTAGTGATTTTTTGTGTATACGACACAGTTGTATTAGATTCTTCAGAATATACAATCATCTGGCTGGAATCATCATTAGAATACATAGCTCCCTGAAGAGGTTTTTCGTTAGTCAAGTACTCTGTACAGGCAGGTATTTGTATGTTAGTTACTAGTTGCTCTGAAATGTCACCCTTCGTGTGTTTTGTTATCAAGGAGCTGTAAAAACTCTCTTTTCTGACTGGTGGAAGGGGTGCCTGGATTGCAAAAAGCATTCGGAGAAAGAAATAATGTTGAAGAAAAAACAGAGAGAAAGTCAAAGTTAGTCATAAAGGAAAACTGTGTCAAGCCTGTCCTTAAAGAAGGTGAAGCAATGGATACCTTCTTATTATGCTATACATGTTGCTGGCTAGATTAAATAGTAAGTTTCATTCCATTTCAAATGTATTTAAATTTATCCATAGTTGTCCGCAGGGGAAAAATCATTTTTTAAAAGAGATTACATTATAAAGTTTGCCTCCATCTACATTCTAGGAAATTATGTTAAAAGTGAACATATGTTCTCTTGGCATATTTTTAGAACTTGAGGTATATAATTGGTTTATTTAGTCACATTGTTTTATAAACTTTTTATGCTTGTGGCATAATTTTACTAGTACCTCCACATTATAGTTATACAGTTCTATTATAGTTAACAAAATCAACAGTTGCATAACCCATATTTATTGAATAAATAATGTATTGCTGACCTTGTAGCTTTGAAATCCAAAGCATCAGCTGTCAGCTTTTTAAGAATTAGAATATATCTTAAACACTAGGTTAGAAACTGACCTACTTTTCAGGCTTAATCAGAAAATAAAAAACAAAAAATGTTTCAACTTAAAACTTGTTCTCCATGTTGTAAATACAAGTCTGGCAAGAAAAACAAACACAATAGCAAAAACATATTAAAAATAAAACATGTATCAAAATATGTACACTAGGAAAGAGGTAACTAGGAAAGAGGTTCTACAGCAGTGGTCTAATAACTGTGCTTTAAAATAACACAGTAGGCGAGAGTGTGCAGGATTACCTGAGTTGGTGATTTTTTTTCTTGTAGGTTTGGTCGAACACTTCTAAAACCTTTTGCTGCAAGAGAGGAATATGTAGCATCTCCGTTCAGTGTGTCTTGATTTCGATCATTGTAAGATCTCCAAGCTTTTATTAAGGGAAAACAAATTGGACACAAAAATATCTACGTTCACTTAAACGTTTTTTTTTATAAAATTTATTTTTATTTCCAAAATCTAAGTGTTCTTACTAGAAGTTTAATTTAATAAGCATAACAGGATACGGAATTTAAGTTTAACGTGAGGTCAATAATGTAGCTATGAATATGTTAAAAAAGACCAAAAAACTCACAACAAATGTAACAGTTATTCAGAACATTTTTTTTGTACCTGGGTCTGGTGACTGAGAATCATGCCCTGAAAGAAAAAAAAAGTTGACATTAATACTAGGATGAAATAAATGAATAACCCAGTAAAAAGTTCACTTGGCAAAGAACCACATTCATTATTTTTGCTAATGTTATCTCAGTTCTAAAACTCTGGGTACATCAAACGTACTAATGGGAGGTTTGTGCATTTATTTTTACTTCGATTAGGATATTATTCATTAAATATCTATAATACACAATTAACACTGATTTTTGCCCTCAATAATATTGCAGTATAACTTTAATCTTATTATTGCCCAAGATGGATGTATGAATCTCTAAATATCAAATAAAAGGATCAAAAGGGACCTGGTCTGCAAACAATGAATGCTTCTCCTAGCATTAAATTAAACCACCAGATTCTTAGCTTTCAATGCCGTGCTGTTACTAACCACATTTAACTCTTGTGTTAGATAGAGGCCATTTATTTGTAGTTTGCATTTTTCTACTTTAAGAAATTATACATGTGTCTACCATATTATTACTCTCTAGACTTTGAGTTTTCTTCTTATTGCCATTTAAAAGTCATTTTATATTCAAATTTAAAAGGGTTGTTACAATACAGTGCACTGTCTTTCAGCTAGTAAGCTGTGGGAAATAAGTTTTAGTACTAACAAATTGTTTTTGGTAACGCAATTGGAAAGTGGCTCAATAGTATATTTATTATCAATTTTACTGGAATTGTACATTCAAGAATCTTCTATATGCACGTTTGAGGTCATCAGTTTGTATCACTTGTTTCTATTACACCACATGGTCAACTTCACTTACACTCATAAAGCCTTAACTTTGGAAAGGTCCCTAAAGGCCATTCAGTCTAACCTGCCATCCAGTTCCTGAATTCCTTCTATGTGCCTCCTGGGACTATTATTAAAATGCTGTTATTTCAATGCCTGATAGAACTGATAGGCTCTTTGTTTTCCTTCTAATTTGGGGAATAATTATTTTGGATCTAAACACGTAAACTTGGAAGGATAAAACCGGATTGAGAAACACAAGTATTTGATTTTTAGATAAAATATTTGATATGGATTCTTTCTAATCAATGAGCTTCCCCTCTGTCCTCTACTGAAAGGCCTGGCTTGACATAGCAGACATTAACTGTGTAGAGAAATGAGAAAGGAGAAAAATGGCCATGGATTAAAAAACTGCATGATGAACCAGTATTTTAATGCAGCTTATGCTGATGATTAAAGTCTACTTTTAAGTGGGTGCTCTTTAAGGATACTGAAGTGCACAACATTTCAGTTTCTTTAAAATAAATCCAGTTATAGATATTTAACACACGCAGTCCTGATTTGCTATTTTATTATAGTCTTCAGAGACTCTGAAAGATAAATACCTTCCCACATGGATACTGGTCACCATACCCCTGCTTTTATTTTATCCCTGTCAGGAAAGTTTGGGAAAGGGAGGACATGTATGATTTGTAGATATTTAACACACGCAGTCCTAATTTGCTATTTTATTATAGTCTTCAGAGACTCTGAAAGATAAATACCTTCCCACATGGATACTGGTCACCGTACCCCTGCTTTTATTTTATCCCTGTCAGGAAAGTTTGGGAAAGGGAGGACATGTATGATTTGGACAGGTAACAGAAAGTGTCCTGGATCCATGTCAAGTAAAGAGAATATAGGTTACAAAAAAAAAAAAAAAAAAGTTGAGCAGGTGATGCATGGGGAAAATTGTTTTTGCCTCAAATCTTGAACATGACTGTGAAAAAATCAAGCTAAGATTCTAAAAATCAAAGTCCTTAATTTCTAGTTTACTTTGGTAGATATCAGTGCCTCTCTGAAACTTTAAGGATTATGTAATGGGATAGGTTTATCCTTCCCCTGGTTGTTTTGCATGTGAATATAAACAGGCTCTTTGAGAACTGAGAACTATAAATGCTCTTCCCTAATACAATGAGCATTGCCTGTGTCCAGGCACAAACTGGTGGCTACCTGTCAGAGGTGCTAAGACATCTCTGGTTTGGTGTCAGGGGTTGTGCTGGACACCCTCAAAGGTCCTTTCCTTTCAACTCTATGATTCTAACTTTACAGTTTTTATGTGCCTGTGTTAGTGATACCTGTCACATCATCATCTCAACTCTCAAGTTTTATTTAAATTCCTCTTAACTGATGTGCTGTATTGCTACTATTACCTGTATTTTTCTTGAAAATTATCATAATTTTTAATTCATAGTTCATTTCTTTAGAGGGCTCAAGTGCTTTGCAAGAATTAATTTAAAAATTCATTAAATTCAAGTGACTAAGTGAGAGCCTACTGTGTTTCTAAGTACTATAATAAGCCTTTTCATTGATTTTCTTTATTTACCCTCATTTAATTCTGACAAATCCTTGTGAGTCTGGGAAATGATTAAGTTCTCAGGGAGGTAGGAAAATGACAAGTTCTATTTATTTATTTTTTTAAGGAAGGAAACTTGAGGTACAAACAGACAGACTAATTTTCTTAAGGGCACAAAACACGCAGGTGATATTGGCAAGACCCTGACTCTTGGTGCAATGATCTCAACACAGCAACATACCATTCCTATCAACGTTACCTTAGAAGGTCAAGTGCTTTTGGTGAAATAAAATGTATTTCAATTATTTCTTTATAGTCATTGTTTTGGTTCTAACTTTGGCTTAAAATATCAATGTGTGCTATGATGAATTGTCCACTGGGATTTTACTTCTTGTAAAAGGAAAAGAGAAAGACAGACTCATACTATCTGATCTGAGAGCAGAGTGAGGGAGGCTCAGAATCTTTTGTGGATTCTGATATTGAATGAGATAAATACTTATTAACTCCCTTTTGATTTACATAGAGACACTGCGTCAAATAGTTCTTATGAAAGATACTACAGATTGCAATTGGGTATAAAGAATGCTGACTTCTTTCTTCGAAATGTAATTAAAACTTTTCTGAAAAAGGGATCATAACTTATGTCTCCAATTGATACAAAAGAGGCCTGTTTTTAAAGTAACAATTAAATCCAAAATTCAGGAGACTTTATTCTCCAGAAATCTTACTCCTAGTGATCTAAAATTTAAAATGGCCCAGAGCCACTACACACTATTATTGTTGAAGATTATTTCATATTCCTGAAGTATTAAGTCTCTTCTGCTATTTTGATTCTGAAACATTAAGTCTTTTCTATTAAGTGGACTGATATGAAATTTCTGATATTCCAGTTTTGACTCTCCAAAGTGGCAATCTATAGAGTTCAATCTAACACTATTTCTTCAGTGGTTACTTTTATAAATAACGACAATTTGGCACTGTTGAAGCAACACCTCATTCCCTACTGTATGCATGAATGGCCCACAT
>NW_007727208.1:566587-571055 GCF_000696425.1 Galeopterus variegatus
AGTGGTTACTTTTATAAATAACGACAATTTGGCACTGTTGAAGCAACACCTCATTCCCTACTGTATGCATGAATGGCCCACATTCCAGTAGCTTAGATTGGGATTTTACTTGGTTGAAATGTCAATGTATTCATGGTATAGACATTCCAATTACATGATGTCCCTGGACTTTATTTTCTTACTTTCCTTAATTCTCATTTCCCTGAGGTGTCCAGTGTAAACACTCTGTAGTTTTTCAAATACCTGTTTATGCACACATGAGCAAATATGTACAAATACATTTGTAGAGGCTTTTTTTTTTTAACCAAAATGAGATCATACTATATACATTGCAATGCAACTTGCATTTTCTTTTAATTTAATATACTATGGAACCCTTTGGCCTGGAATTTAAACTTGGACATTAAAATTCATTTGTGGATTGGGGGTAATGGGCAGGAAGTAGGATCCTCCATATGGAAGTTTTATTTTTTTCCTCAACAAGTCTGGGTAGTTTAGGATCAAGTGGCTTTAAAGCTTAGGACACCCTGAGTATTAAGCAACTGCAAAATGTACGTGGGTAAAAGACAGTGCTATGCACAGTGAGAATTAAAACTATTTCAAGACTCTCCATCTTTTTCCCATTTCTGCTCCCAAACCCATTAATATTAAAATAAAAAACAAGCAACCTCCAAACTGTAACTAATCAAGCAACAATCAAACCAACCAACAGGCAACCAACCAGTCAACCAACCAGTCATCAAAAGGTTGGGGTATATTTCAGGGTGTAGATACACTGGGGTTGCTGGCTCACTTGCTCTTCTTCCACAGCTGCAGAATGTGCCTGCAAGCTTAGATAAGTTACAGCAAACATTTATTATAAGGAGGTCCACCTTAGTGGATGCTAAAATGTCACAACCCTGAATCATTTTCTAGAGTATATTTATATCTGTGGTTGTGTGTTAATCTTATTTGGTCAAGATTTTAATATGTTTAAAAATATATATTAGAAGGGTCTTTGCTCATTGGATTAAAGGAAGGTTAAAGTCTCTTTCAAAACTAATATTCTATTCATTCTATTTGCAACCTTTGGTGATGAAGCGCGTTAGTGAAGATTCAGTTCCCAGGAAATCCTTCTTCCTGACCCCCTGGACATTGCCCCAACAGTTTTTAGGTTAAAAAAAACAAAAACAAAAACAAAAACAAAAAAAAAACAGCAAAAGGAACTATGAGTTATCCTAACGAAATATTATGTTACTTTAGTTGATGAGACGACAAAAACTTAAATAGTTATTATTAACACTTGCAGTTACTCAACATATTTTTGGCACATGACTGTTTTTAATTGGATTTTTAAAATGCTTCTACAAGATATCAGTTTCCTCTTTGGCTTTTTATTTTTAGAACAAAAACGGTCAGAAGGGATAGAAGCTATTCTCCAGACAAGAAAAATAAGAACTTGTGGGGCATCCGAAATGTGTTTACAGCCACTTAATTCATCCAAACAAGATAGTTCTGGAAAGAGAGAAAGGTCAGGTAAAGCCATTCAAGTGTGACATTCTTTGAGTTAGCGATATTATACCTGCAGCCAATAGGTTTGGAGAACTTTGAACTCTCTTCACAGATGTTAACGTAACAGACATGGCAGCACGTTTGCGAGCACACCCACCGCTATCTGGAAGCAAAAAAATGATACAGCAGAGGCCAAGGCAACAAAGAAAGCACATGCAATATCGTGCATTTTATGTGAAATGTGCCAGACATCCA
Organism: Galeopterus variegatus; assembly: GCF_000696425.1. Classification (NCBI taxonomy): domain Eukaryota; kingdom Metazoa; phylum Chordata; class Mammalia; order Dermoptera; family Cynocephalidae; genus Galeopterus; species Galeopterus variegatus. The sequence goes on from NW_007727208.1 coordinate 568,334, forward strand.
TGAGAAAGATGAACAGTCAGAATTAGTAACCATGGAATACATTTGCATATTTCTCACCCACCCCCAAACAAAAACGAACAAAAGAAAAGGAAATGCCAGGGGTCTGTCTTAGAAATAGATATCAACACTTTAGTAAAAGAATGGAAGATTTTACATTTAATGGTTTACGGTTTTTGTTTAATAAAAACTTAGGCACAGAACCCATTTTGTTTGTACCATTCAAATTCAATTCATACTAAATCTGTAAGCTCTGTAGCTAGCCTTTAGAGTCATGGGTTATCTACATTTCAGGATTAAGAGCTATGGCATAATATACTTTTGTATCTGTCATTTAGGTTTTACCATATTCTAGCTATTATGATTTCTAAAGACAGCTTGAATAATTCTTGAAGTGAAAGTTATTAACTGAGATAGGCATGGTACATTTGATATACAGGATTTATAAAGAAACACACAGCATTATGGAAATTCCATGTCTTCTCTTAGCTACTATTAGTTATGGAAATAATTAGCCTAAATAAAATCAAAGACAGTATTGATATACACTATACACAGTACTGAAATAACCATATTTAAAAAAATAAATTTATTGCCTTTATATTTTTGAACGGTATGCATATCATGATTTATCTATTTACACTTATGCAAGTCACAATTGAAGTAAAATAAGTGCGAATGCACCAGCCATTTTCATGTGCTGTGAGTTTAGACTTTAAATTTGGAAGACAAGTCTTCTAAAATTGGAAGGTTGATGTTCTATTTATGAACAGATTCCAGTTCCAGTCCTACATTCCTTTGTAATATGGCATGTGCAATAAATAGTTTTGCTCATTCCCCTCATTTTGCTCAGAAAGTCAAAACAACTTAAAAGTCTTTCTGAAAGTTATGACAAAAAAACTCCACAAATAATATAAAGACCAATAAGATAACATTATCATTATATATTGTCACATGCTATTCCCACTTTTTTCTTTTTCTTTATTTTATAGGAAAAAGTATCCAGTTTGTTTAATGGACATGAGAAAATTTAAATTAGTAGAGATGGTCGGAAGTATGATTTCGGTTAATTATTGGATAAAAAAATCACAAATAGTAAGGTCAATATAACTCAAAATAGGTGCAATGATTCTCATAACAAAATATAATTTCTAAAATATATTTTTTAAATTAACAGTTTCCTAATGTAGAAAATAATTAAACCAGAAAACTGACTTGAAACAACATTAAAAGAAAATAAGACATATGAATCAAAGGCTATAGTTAAGAAACAAAAGAGAAAAACACAGTGGTAGAAACTTACAACTGAAGGTAACTTCAAGACAGGCATCAATAGGATTTCAACAAATGTGGAAAATGGGAAATTGTGAGACAAGTGTGCCTGATAAAATGGAGGTAATGTTATTGAACACAGGGCGTTAATAGCTGTGAACTGGTCTAAAATGGTTGTATAGTCAAGGGTGTTGAAAGCGAAAACTGACATCACTCTAAGACTGATTTTATTTTCTAGTTATTTTTAATTCTGAACCTGTAAAAACAACTAGAGAGATAAAAACAGAAAATTCCAGAATGAGAAAATCCAGGGTTAGTGGTTAAACCCATGGCATTCAACATGTGGGTTGATATGGCCTGGGCCACCTTAGTGGATTCACAGGGGCGTCCCATTTTTAACAAAAACACAGTGGTGTCTGTTGGATGCTGAACAAACTCCTAGCTTGAGGTAGTTCACCGTTTCCATGTAATAGATTGTGCTATATTCCTTTTGATGACATCACATTTTTGAAAAATGGATTTTGGTGGTTGCTATAATAAAGAGCAAGTACCCTGTGAAAATCATATTGGACCAGTAAATGAGAGTAACCATGTACAATCTAATTCTAAGGTCTGAGAAGTTTACATTGTACAACAAGCACACACATGCCATTAATAAGTAATTTTGGTTATAAAGAATAAAATAAAATTATTATTTTTCTTTCAGTTATGTGCATTATTTTGCAAATGGCTTGTAAGTTGTTGGAACATAAATACTTAAGTAATTATTAAGTTATTAAGTTGTTTGCAGTTAACTACTTAATAAATAGAAGTATTGGGTATTTCCTGTGGCCTAGGAACACCATAAAAAAATCCCTGTAAACCGAGAAAGTTTGGAAATCTTTGGGTTGAAAATACTTAAGTAATTATTAAGTTATTAAGTTGTTTGCAGTTAACTACTTAATAAATAGAAGTGTTGGGTATTTCCTGTGGCCTAGGAACACCATAAAAAAATCCCTGTAAACCGAGAAAGTTTGGAAATCTTTGGCAATTTATGTATTTCAGGCAGCTCTAAGACTTAGATCAAATAAATGGAGAATCTGTCTTTATTAACAGTTTAATAAATAGCTTAATTCAAAAAGTTGAGGCATTTGAGAAATTGCTGAAACAGAGAAATTCATTATATTGTTTCTACTTATATGTTGATAGGTTCTGATGTTCCTTAAGATATATTTAAGATTTCAAAATGAGGTTGCTGTTTTTCATACTTTAGTTCATCCTAAAGAATCCTAACTCTGGTCTCACCTTCATTCTCATTAATGACCTGTAGCCTTGCCAGTTTACTCTTTCACTGAGCTGCAGGACTCCTGGAAGCTCTTTGTACTGCTAGAAAACACTTATATGAGTAAATAACATACAACTAATTATTTCATATCTTTCTCTCTCTCATTTCTTCAATAGATAAGACATGCCT
>NW_007727208.1:572030-586436 GCF_000696425.1 Galeopterus variegatus
GCGCCCGTACCGGACCGGGACCGGCCAACGGATCGCAACCCTCAGTGTCGCGCCCGTACCGGACCGGGACCGGCAACGGGATCGCAACCCTCGGTGTTGCTCCCGCACCTCGCTCAGCCAGTGAGCGGCCGGTCTGTATGTGGGATCCGAACCCTCGGCGGGAGCGCCTCTGCGCTTCCCAAGCAGCGCACTATAGCAGTGCGCCACTGGGCCGGCCCCAGATTCATAGTTTCTATGCACATTAATGCTCTAACATCTAATAATTTTAAAAAATTTTATTTATACCTTGTGGATGAAGGAGGATAGGGTTGAAATGAAAGCACCTGTTATGATCCCCTGTCAAGAAAGACTTTAAATAAATATATATCTATATTTAATCTTTAAAAAGGGCACCAAATGAGCTTCCTGGCTTTCTTGTCTTGTCTGCCAGAGTTCTCACCCTCTCCTTTCTGACCATTTCTCCTGTCCTTATGTGTTCTGCTCAATTCATCATCCATTATTTTCTTTCTATATGGCCATTGAAATTCACCTCTTATAGAAGGCCTGACTCTGTCCATCACTACTGTGAAATTCTAATAATAAACTCAAAATGTGAATGCCACCTAAATATAATGATACCTATCTTTTCTCCCAGTGGGGGGAAAAATGATGAAATAAAATAGCATGAAAAAAAAGAAACCACTTAAATGATATGAAATATAATTAAGGACCAAGAGGAGAAGGATTTTATTTTATTTTGCTTTGATTAAATTACTAATACCTTGGGATCAATAAATACTAAATCAATGTTGAATGGGTAAAATCACAGTACTAACATTCACCCCAATTTTTTTATGAGAGCTATAAACTGAAAAAAATGCAGATGATAGCCTCACTATGTAGTCTTCAATTTTTGTGTCACCTCCTTGCGTTCAGTGTCATATTCTTGCCCATCTGCCTGGAGTGACACTGCAGTGTAGGAGAAGCAGAGCAGGAAGCAGGAAAAATGTCTGGAGTTGCCATGCCAGTGCTGATAAAGTGTATTTTACAATAAAATATTAGGGGCCAATTGTCTCTTATGGTAGATTTTATCTCTTATTTTTCAGTGTATGCAAATAAAGAGGCACAATTCTGGTTTTTTGTTTTTTCCCCACGTTACACAGAAACACCTAGCATATTTCTAAAAACTCGACTTGGTAGCCTTAGTCCTGCCTGTGTTAAAAGAATGCCAGGGAAAGAAGGAAGCCAGGGGAGAAGGCAGTGGTCAGTACAGGAGCTTTGAGAAAACTCTTTCAAATGTATTTATTTTAATCTCTCAGTAGCAAAACTCCTAATATGTTAACCTTAAATGGACAAAATAAATGGAAAAGAAAAGCCTCAGGGGATCTCTGTGACCAAGGCTGAGGCAACTTCTAAAACAAGAAGGGATAAACAATCTGCAGAAAATGAGGACTGGAAGGACATTTCCCAAATTCAGCTTTATCACTCCTTTTGGAACTAAGCAGCACTTTGTGTTTAAAACTGCTTTAGATTTTCAATCTGAATAATGAAGATGGTATTTGGGCTGGACTAATACTGACTGGTAAAGAAAACATCAAACAGAAGGAAGGTTAACTCTCAGAATACAAAACCTGCTAATTTAAAATAATAATGTTTTTATACCAAGTTAGAGAACTAATGATCGCCATTTATTGTTTGCATTCAAAAGCAGACACTTACAAAACATCCAACACTCAAAAGTAAAAGAAGATTAATGAGAACAAAGAAAGGCGCCACAAATCCTTGAGCTTTTCATCTTTAAAGTGACGTATCCTGTTACTTATAAATGTAATTTGGGAGGTTTTTAAACTTCTCATTGTTTTAGATGTCAAAATGTGAAATGACTAACTTCCTAATCAGGCCAGACATTTTCCAAGTGGTTAAAAGAAGAGCCACGGTCATTAAGCACTCAAGAAGAACCTGAAACCGAAAGGCTTCTTGGGTGACTAATAAAAATGCATGATTCTATTTCCATTATTTGTACTAAAGCCATTAACAAATCCATGACTGAGAACTCTCTTTAGACAATTTAAACCAAAGTGAATCTAATCTCTTTTGTCCTGTTCTGAAAAAAGTGTCCTTCGTTGTACTTACATAACAAGCATAGATTATTCTGGAAAGCATCAAATTCCTAGAGTGTTTGCAGGCTATTAGAAGAAGACAGTATTTCAAGTATTCTCTTAAACTGAAATTGAACAAGGGCCAAGATTAAGAAAACCGACCATAAAATGCAGACTACCTTGAACCTCAGCAGACAGTTCACAGAGCAAAGAACTCTCTGCACATTAGGGTGTCAAAATTATTTTCAACAGGTGGTGCGAGGATGTATTAAGTTCAGTTCTTGCCAAAATTTTATATAAAAAGCAACTTTATGTGTATCCTAATTTGTGTATAGCAATGGATTTGTTTTGCTTATGGGTCAGAGTAGCCTTTGTTCCCAATATGCATATGGCAATCAATTGTGTTGGCTGTTCATGTATGGGCAACATGACAAAGTATGGATGTGTGGATAGTCTCTCAATTCTGCTGGAATTTCTTTTGATTATCAGATCCTTGAACCTCAGCAGACAGTTCACAGAGCAAAGAACTCTCTGCACATTAGGGTGTCAAAATGATTTTCAACAGGTGGTGCGGGGATGTATTAAGTTCAGTTCTTGCCAAAATTTTATATAAAAAGCAACTTTATATGTATCCTAATTTGTGTATAGCAATGGATTTGTTTTGCTTATGGGTCAGAGTAGCCTTTGTTCCCAATATGCATATGGCAATAAGTTGTGTTGGCTGTTCATGTACGGGCAACATGACAACGTATGGATGTGTGGATAGTCTCTCAATTCTGCTGGAATTTCTTTTGATTATCAGACATCTCATTTTTTGGTATAGGTCAGAGCAGCTTTTGTTCTCATTATGCATAGGAGAATAAATTGGGTAATTTAACTTTTGGATGAGGGTACTAAGAGGTTTAATTGTTCATGCATAGGCCATAGTCTTAAAATTCTGGTTGAATTCTTTTGATTATCAGACATCTCATTTTTTGGTATAGGTCAGAGCAGCTTTTGTTCTCATTATGCATAGGAGAATAAATTGGGTAATTTAACTTTTGGATGAGGGTACTAAGAGGTTTAATTGTTCATGCATGGGCCATAGTCTTAAAATTCTGGTTGAATTCTTTTGATTATCAGGCATTCCATTGTGAAGAGAAGCAGAGGTAAAATCCTTCCCCATTTTCAACAAGAATTCTGTGTAAGTCACCTTATTTTTGTAGACCTGAATTTAAGTACCAAGGTCACCTATACAACTAGAGGGCTAAATTTTAGCTGAGTTAATGAGAAGATTGTCCGTGAAATAATTTTAATCTAATAAACTGCTGTGGTTATTTTGAAATTTATCTATTCACACCTCATATATTATTCAGTAGAAAGAACATAAATAGTCTAAGTGGTAGAGAAACATTGTGGGATGTTAAATTTTTTAGGAAATATATTTTAAAAGTAAAAATAAAAATGTGATGCATATTAAGGTTATGCAACAGATTTTAATCTGAATTTACTTATTTACTTTGAGATGACGTCATTTGCATAACTGTTTCTGGATAAACTGCCCCGTCAATGCATTTTTCTTTCTCTCTCTCTCTGACTTTGTTAAGATAAGAAGTATTCATAAATGCCAAATTATTTCACTTTTCAATTGTGGTCGAACAGCTTAATTCAGGTTGACATTTACCTTTACTTATCTTTTATTATATGTCAACATGCTGCTTTGAAATATTCCCAGGAAAACTTCTAGTAGTTTATTTTGTCCTTTACAGTCCCTGAGTTTAAAAACACAAGAATCCACCTCAATCCTTTTTCTGAATAGTTTTTCTAAGTAGGCAGCCTGGATACGACACCAATTGAGAGACTCCTCTGCCTCTGGGTGGGTGGTACAAAAATCATCACAGTCAGTAGTAAGGGCACAATTGTCCACACTCATAACAATGCTAAATCCCTCCCAACATGCCTGAGCTAACGGTGCCTGAAGATGGGTTCTCAGTATTCAGGAGCCAAATTATCCATAGAGTTTATACATGTACGTTGAGTCAGAATACATTCAGCATTATTGTCCTAGGAATAAGGAGATATCATTACCACATATAATAAGGAAATAAAAGAACATGAGGCCACTGATTATTTTTATAAGAATATACAAAGTGTTCTTTTAAATTATAACAAAATTCCTCATACTTGGAAAATTTTCCTGAATAAAAGAGCACTATACTCTTATATTTTTCAAGGAAACTATTTTCCCTTTAAGACTTTACAACGCAAGCTGTTTAAAATACTTATAGGTTTTCCCTGAAGACTATCTTGGTTAGAAGCTGATCAACTGATAGATGATTCTGTCTTTCTCATGTTACTCCAAAACCTCAAAGTCGGTAAGTCACTCTATTTAACTATTAAAAAGAATGATAATTTCTTTTTGCTTTAAATGGTCACGTGACTTAATATTGCTCCAGCATCCTACTTTCATGATGTCCTTTACTTTTAAATTGTAATCATTAAGCGCAATTATAGGCTATATCTAAGTGCTTCCAAGTGCATCTTTTTTCTAAGACGAAGTCATTTGTTCAGCTTGATAGTACAGCACTGGGAAAATTCCTTTGGCTCATATTATGTAAATGGAAAACCAAATAGATTCCTAATGAAAATAAACCAGATCCTCATTGGGGATCTGGTGAGTCAAACATATTATCAAAGAGACACAATTAATTAGAATATTCCTATAACACATGTTATAGGTGAACTGAATAGTGTTGGAAAGATGCGTCATGGAATCAGGCACGCCTTAATTCAAATCCCAATTTTGTCCATTTCTGGGCATCCAAACAATTTATACCAATGTCATTATCTTCTTCTTCAGCAGCAGCAGCAGCGACAGCAGGATCAAATCTGTCCTCTCCCCGACTGACAGCAAACCACCCCCGATCTGGCAAACTGGCATCATTCTCAGTCACCAATATTTCAATTACCTTGAGGTAGTCCTTTACCTTTGATTGAGCCTGAAGAAAATAATTTGGACTTTCCTTAAAATCCATGGGGCATTATTGTATTGCTTTAGATTGCAGCAAGCCACGTGATTTATTAGGTTGATTTATATGGATTCTCCTATCTCCCAATTATACCACCCCCAACTTAGCAACGTGTTGGAATTGAAAAGGAATTCTGCTTTCCAGGCAGCTTTTCTTTCTTCTTCAAACAGATCTTTCTTTTAGCTGAGACTTTTTTTTCCGCATTGCAGTGAATAAGAAGAGATGGACCTAAGGAAACAGCCGAATGCAATACTTGCTCCTAGCCCAGCTATAGTCAATGCTGCTGAATCTAAGAGAAAGTGACACTAAAAGATTTTGACAATAGCCTTTAAAAAATATTTCCCATAACATTTGACAGCTGATAGCCTGAAGTGATGGCTGGAGGAAAAGAGATGTCTATAGAATGTCACAATATGAATCATGTGACAAATTGCAGGGTGATAACATCCTGATGGCAGCCATTAGGCTTAGTTCACTCAGTGAAAGTGTCTTCCTTTCTCCCCACCATTGTTCAGAGAAGCATAAATCTCTATTTTGAGGAGGAAATCCATGATCATTTTAAAAGAACCATTTTTTAAAATTTTGTGCTTTGCTGTTTCCCCTGCCTTTAATTTTAAAATCCCCCATTTTAATATATTAATATATAAGAATCATCTGCTATAAATAGAAATTATGTAATCTAGTTTGGTTTTGCATATTTTATATTTAGAATTTAAGTGGAAGCAAATATTAGATGCTCTGGTAGGAACAGAGGGGTAACATTTTACATGTATTTTATTTTTTAAGTTCCAACTTTTGAAGGGTACCTTAGATCAATCATTTTTGAGGCTAGACCTTTGAGGATAAGAGAAATGACTGCTCCAAGCTCAAATAGTAACAAGAGGACACTGAAAAGCAGCGTCCTGACTCTTGTCAAAGAACAGGCATCATCCTTTAAGCCGTCTTAAAATGTCATTTGAAATTAAGATCATTCCCCTTAAAACATTACAGTATAGTTCTCAATTAAGTGCTGAATCATATGAGGCAGGAGTTATGGAAAAGAACAACATATCATAAAAGTATGATATGAAATCATAGAAGTATGATATGAAAAGTACAGCAGAAAGCTAAACTGCTTGATGAATAAAATAAGGGCTGTTAACTTAGGACCACACGTTTATTCTTCTAAGACAAATAGGGAAATAATGGTTGCTCATGACAATGATTTCTTTTGCCCACCTACTGTGCAAGCCCAAATGGAAAGCTCTGTTAAGATTTCCTAAACCCAAACCAATAGCTATTGCTATATAGAAATTTACTCTAATTTGGTCTTTTAGTCTAAAATCTAAACAATACGTCTCTTACAAAGTTTATCCAGAATGAAAATGTGTCTTAAATAAATATATGTAAGTCTCAAGATAATTTGACTCATTTTAGAAACTCCAAAGGAGAAAATAATGGGCCAATGGGGAAAAATACTGTCTTTGAATTTGTTAAAATTTGAAACTTTTGATATTTTTTGTTGAACAGTGAACTGTTTATTACACTAGTCTCTTGGATCTAATAAAAGTAGGCAATACAGACAGATATCTTCTATTTTCATTGTTAATGTTATTTACTTTTGATATAAGAAATGCTATATTATTCTTATCATTTACCCACTCCTACTCCTTTGGAGTGCAAGAATGGCTCACTAGATTTTAGCAAGGAATCTGGCAAAATTCTTTACGACATCTCTGTGTATTAAATGTAAAAGAGGTGGAATCATAGGTGAATGAAAAATCATTTTCAGGACTAACGTTTTCTAGCTGTGTGTCCTCAACATTTTTCATTTTGGGAAAATGTGGCATGCTCATTGATTCTACGGAAGGCGCGCACAAGAGAGAGTAATAAGTAGAAAGACAGATAATCTTCACACGCTGAATTAAACGTTAATAGGAATAAATATGAAATCCTGCAATTTGGCTAAAGCAAATTTCATGATTAGGCTGAAGAGACTGGCTTCTCAAAAATTCATATAAAGTAAGTCTGGGGACTTTAGTGGACTGTGAGCTCAGGACGATGTAGTTGTTTAAAAAGGATAATGAAATCTACTTATAAATGAAGAGTGGTTGTATAAATCAAGGAAGATTGTGATTCCACGTTAAAGGCCATGTCGGGGCCTAGTTGCCTTACTTAAAAAATACCTTTATGTGTTTGTCATGAGCCAGCCTGCATGGAACGCCAGTGTCTCTCCAGGCTTTGGAATGCTGAAGGGGGCCAGAGGAGGCCACAGAATGACATGGTAGAGACACTATGGTGAACTGTCAGATGAGTATTATCAGCAGTAAGAAAAATTGACAGGTACACAGATTTCTGTTTTCCTCTCAGGGAAATCATTCCAGTGGCTCTTAGAGTGAGTGCTCTCAAATAACCCAAATTTATGCTTTGAATTGATAGGAAGACACACGGATAACAACTAGAACCTTCAAGATGCAAACGAATTTAAGAAACATGACATCCGAATGAGACTTTCTCAGTGCTGGGTTTTTAACAGTCTCAAATAACCCAAATTTATGCTTTGAATTGATAGGAAGACACACGGATAACAACTAGAACATTCAATATTCCCCTAAGATGCAAACGAATTTAAGAAACATGACATCCGAATGAGACTTTCTCAGTACTGGGTTTTTAACAGACATCCGAATGAGACTTTCTCAGTGCTGGGTTTTTAACAGTTTGGTTTATGACTCTCAGCAGAAAGAATGCCAGTGAATCCATCCTAGAACTAAGTGCTTTAAGGCTTCTGAATTACACAATAAAATGCGATTTGATATCTATTGACCTTTTGTTCAGTAAAATGCAACCCAAATGACCTCACTTCTCATTCCTACCCAACTCACATGTTCCCAGGATTCTTCATTTTTTTATACCTAATATAGTCCGTCATACCCTGACACTATTTAAAGCTAAAACTTTCACTCAATCCACCAAAAATAGGCAAGGAAAACAACATACAAATTTATACTTAAATCATACATTGGAGAACAGTGAAACTTATTTGAACAAAGTTTTTGTCGTTTCATGACTCTCTTACTTATTTGACTTGGTGGTTAAATATAAAAATGGTTGGAATACTCTTTAAGATGATTGCTGGACATATTTTAACATATGTAATTAAATCTTATTTGACCTGATCTTTATTAGACATTTGTTTCTCTGTTTATCTATAGAAACAAATTCTGAACTTTCTTCCTTTTATCTTGGATTTTGCAGCTCTTGGAAAGCAGAAAAGATTTCTTCTTGGCTTCCCATCTGCATGAGGACATGAACTCTCCCAGGGTGATTTGGTTTCATCTCCAGGGTAGGCTGCCACGAGGCATGGGGTCGTGAATAACCTTATAGGCTCAGCCTGGGCATCTTGTTCTCATGGACTCTATCCTGGCATTTAGAGACGGATTGACTTCAGGTCCACAGGTGGGGACTATGTCTGTCTGCACACCCCATGCCAAAAATCTGATACATCTGATACCCACTGACCTCACTATCATTTCTTCACCTTTAATGAAGAGTTAAAAGCATTTCCTCATTTCTGTCAGAGCATTTGGTAAAGGAAATCCAGAAACCATGTTGTGACCGTGCGTGGTTACACAGATTCTAGCCAAATATGTTTGAAGGGAGTGATCATTCTTCTATACTACATAGAAAATTTGTAATATGAACTATTTTTATTGGGATGTTGGTCGTCTGCCCTTTTTGTGTCAAGGTTGTAGGTAAGAAAATGTTGCTCATATTGGGAGGGAGCAAAAGATAATGAATGCATCAAAAATGTAGCAACTTTCTTTCCTGTGGAAGCGGCAACTTCAGAAATAAATATACAAATACACACATCAACAGCTAGTAAGTGGCAGACTCATGATTCAACAACCCGGGTTTTAGGTAACTTTCAGGTAGATGCTCCCAGCATTACATTTTTTATTGTACTGAAAAGGGTGTCAGGGTTAAACTTAGCGTGTGAATGTGTGCCCAGGCAAATCACTTCACTTCTATGGGTCTGAGTTTTCTAATTTATAAAATGGAAGACTTGTTTTTTTTTTTTTTTCCTTTTTGTCTTTTTTACTGACCGGTAACGGGACCGGTAGGTTTTAGGTAACTTTCAGGTAGATGCTCCCAGCATTACATTTTTTATTGTACTGAAAAGGGTGTCAGGGTTAAACTTAGCGTGTGAATGTGTGCCCAGGCAAATCACTTCACTTCTATGGGTCTGAGTTTTCTAATTTATAAAATGGAAGACTTATTTTGAAATACAAAAGCACATGAGGTCTTTTTATGGTCTAAATTTTTGCTAAATCTAGGAAAAGTATATTTAGTCAACAAATATTTACTGAACTTTTATGTGCAAACCACTATGCTCACTATCATTATTGCATATATAAAGCAGGATCTAACTGGAAACCAATATTTTAATGACTCATTTACATATTAAAATTAAGAAGAAAGAGGCTGTTAAAGATCTGCATATCTGATAGCATTAGGATGAGATGGGATATATATATATTAACAAAAGTCCAGACCATCATCCAAAAGGCTATCTTCCTCTTAGCTACTTAGTTTACTTAACTCCAGAAATAAGATCTACAGAATTGTCTATACATGTCTTTCCATATTATCTCAAGTGCCCTCCACTGAGAGTCTCAATTTTAGAATTTAATTGTGCCTAAAATAATATCCATTTTATAAATCAACACCAAAACAAAATTTTAGTCTGTAAAATTATCATCACTTTTTAAAGATTTTTTTCATCATGGATGGAGTAGGGACATGGGGGGGGGGCAAGGATCATGATTTGTTTTGTATCCTATTAGAGTCGACAGTACAGAAGACCTTCAAAAAGATAAATCTCAAATGCAATTTGGCATTCCAAGTGTGACACTCTCTCGTACATCTCATATTTTAGAGAGTAAAGTCTATTGACTTTTGAGGAAACAAAAGGCTAAAAGATAAAAGTACATTGTATTCCTAACAAGTATTTTCATCACATTTTCTTACTGGGTGAAACAGTCATGTCATCACTTGCTAAATTACAACAGCATGGGAAGTATAGTGACATTTCAAGTTATTTTTCATGTAGATGATTGCTGTTCCACGCTTTGGTCACTGGTGAAGAAATGTGGTATAAGGCTCAAAAACAATTACCAAAGTCATGTTCCCCTTTTGAGAAGTTTTGAAATTAGAATGTTTACTTAACATAAATTATGGTTTAATATTCTTGGTTATTTGTAAGGCTACTATGTAGGAAATGTATCATTAACTTAAAATGATTGAGAAAGACACTGAATCAGGGAGAAGTATGAATTATGGAATGTTTGCAAAAAACCAACTTATTTCCCTTTAAAAATATAGATTAACTCTAGACCCAGGAAATAATGCCAAAAATGGGTCTTCAGGGTCCTATTTTAATAAATATATGAAAATGATTTGTACATGCAACCCCAATTTACATGTAGTAAATTTTTTGTGAAAAAGGTTTATTTTATATAGTTCAAGTATTTATGCTAGCATTTTGCTTATGAACCTAGCTTTTTTTTTTTTTTTCCTTTTGTCTTTTTTTTTACTGACCGGTAACAGGATCGCAACCCTCAGTGTCGCGCCCGTACTGGGGACCGGTAACGGGATCGCAACACTCGGTGTCGCGCCTGTACTGGGGACCGGCAACGGGATCGCAACCCTCGGTGTTGCGCCCACACCGTGCTCAGCCAGTGAGCGGGAACCGGTTTCCACATGGGATCCGAACCCTCGGCAGGAGCGCCGCTGCGCTCCCAAGCGGCGCACTCTCCAGTGCGCCACTGGGCCGGCCCTGAACCTAGCTTTTAATATCATCAAAAGTAAAGACTCTCATCAAATTATCTCAGTCTCTAAATTGGTAAGCCTAAGTGACAGTTCAAATATAATTCATATTTATTTCACATTTTATGCTGGGTTCATGATGTCCCCTCTCCCCCAACCTCACCCCATTTTCCCAGCATTCCCTGCTTCCGACAATGGTATCATTCATTCACTGTTTAGTTTACTAATCAAACATTTTGAGAGCCCATGTTCTCTAGGCATTGTGCAAACTAGAACCTGGAGTTTACTCTTAACATTTCCCTCTCCCTCAACTCTGTATGTTTTGAGAAGTAAAACAAGAGATGTTTAGTTCTGGAAAAGGCTATATGCTTCTATCTTAGCCCTACAGTTCATTTGGCCAAGAGATCTGGGTATGAGAGGAGAAGCATTTCTAGTCCTTTTGATTACACATAGATCAAATACAAGTTAAGCACAGTTTAGCACACAGAATGAGGGAGATGGGAGCTTATGATTGGTTCATGGTGACGCAGTTGCTTTATGTCCTCTTGAGAGCAATGAACACTAAATGGATGATCTGCCAGTGGTATATAGGTAGGGGGCAGCATGGCAGGCAAGAGTGGAAGAAAAAGCAGTACGTACATGTACACATGCACACATGTGTGCACATACACACACGCACACACACAAGCACACACACGCACAGAGTCTGTGTCCCCTGCCCAGCTGTCTGAAAGGACACTTGTTTGTGGATACTTTTATCTTCCTAGTTCAGTATATGACCACCTAGAAGTTGGCAGATGTTAAAGCCTCAAAGAAATAACCATTATCACTTTTGTCCAGATTTATTATCCAGTCCTCTCTTTGACTCAGCAAAAACACTTTAGAAATATACTCATCAAGATGGATTATTTAAATACTAGATATGCTCATTACAAAGGTAAGTTATAGTTCAATATTTATATATTCTATATGCACACACTAATGGGAGTTTTCCTCAGTTTTTTTCCTACTGCTATACTCTCAGCCTCTAACAATATCTGGTAGGTAGTATTTACTCAGGAAGTATTTATGGAATGACAATGCCCTCATTTACAGACATAATGGAATTATTGCCATTGTAAAATAATTTGTCAGGGAGAGAGAGCCACATGAAGAAGCTAGAAGATTCTCTGCTCATTACATTCATGCCTTGGCTTTTACTACAATATCTAGGGCCTTTCTTTTCAAGTTCTTTTTGGACATCTTTAATGTAATGGTGTCCCTACACATTTATAGTATCTTCTGGCCTGTGTTACTTGAGGACTGTCTGGATGATTTAGAGGTGTCAGACTAACAAATCCACACTCATTCCTGAAAAATCACTGGGGAGCTGAGGTTAATTGAGCTGATGTTTTAGAAGCTGGCAGGATGGTTTTGTTTGAAGTGTGAAGTGTGTTTAAGAATTTATTTGGGATCCCTGAGTACCAACAGTAGTTATGAAAAGGTTATGCTTGCCACACTGATTTAATCAAAGCTAAATCACTGATTTATATCATACAAACAAAAGCATCTTCCTTGTCTGAACCCTAAACACTGAGATGTGACCTGTGATTTTGTTTTTCCAAGAGGAGACCGATAATATTTATTTTAGAAAAATCCTCAGTATTGTAGGCCATTTATCTATCTTACCACTCTTTATTCCAAACAAAGTTAGATTAACCAAAAGAAAGCAAGCAATTTTTTGACTCTTTCATCTTTTAATTACTTATAATATAACACAAGTGGAATTGATTCCAACATGGACAATGACTGGTGATATTTTGGGGGTGTGTGTCTCAAGTATACACAACTGGATAAATCATAATCCTTCGTTCACTGCAAGTCTTATAACAGGTCCATGTACACCTCCCTCCCTTCCTCTGTTCCCTCCGTCTTTCCTTTCTTTCCATCACTAAACATCAACACACCTACCATCTAAAATGAAAGATAGACCTTGACAGTAACCCTCACCTAAGCAGGTGGCCTCTGCCATTATAACACCCCTAGCCTCCACACACCTTGAAGTAGCCAGCATTCTGAATACCATGTTTGTCATTCTCTAGCTTTCACTGCTCTTTTTTATATTGTTTCATTATATCTCTGTACCTTCTGAAAGTGTATTTTGGTTATTTTACCTATACAATGATGTCATCATGCTGTATATAATTATATTACTGAGTCATCATATTGTTGTCTATGTCTGCAGTGTGTTCATTCTGCCTTCTGTATAATATTCTATTGTATGAATATACCACAGTTTATACATCTACTTGCCTGTTCAGGGGCATTTGGGTTGCTTCTAGATTTTTGCTGTTTTGAACATTGCTGCCATGAATATTTATTGCTTTTCTTGTTAATTACCTGCTTGCCAGAGAACTTAAATGATAGCAATAGCTCATACTTAAAAAGTGTTTTCTATGTGCCAGGAACTGTTCTAAGAGTACTTACATATATATTAATTCATTTGAGCCTCCTGACCACCAAATAAAGTAAATGCTATTGTTAGTCTATTTTACTGAGAAAGAAACTAAAACACAGAGACATTAAGAAATGTGCCCAAGTACATGCAGCCATTAAGTAGCCAAGTCAAGTTTGGGAACCTAGGCAGTTTGGCTTCAGAGTTTGTGTTATTAAACACTGCACGGAAGTGTCTTTCTTAAATCTAAGAACCTAAAAGATTACAACAGTTTACAATATAAAACTTAGTTATGACCAAAATTTGAGTGTCAAAATTTGGATAGGTCAATGTACAGCACATGCTGTAATAAGCAATATTGAAAATGCTCATGTATATTGTAACTATCCTAAAACAGATCTCATATATTCTTTGCTTATTTTTTTATCTTGGGCACAAAGCTCTTTTCAAGTTTATTTCAATGGGACAACCACTGTTTTTGATGCTGAAGGTATCACTGCTTGCTTGCCCCAACCCAGTGGTGGCACTTTCCTTAGTATTTCTCACAGACATCTCTGAGCACATCATTCTTCATCGCCAATCATAGGATGTTCCAGGCACATATTGATTCCTCTTTAAGGAGCCCAGACACATCTTGATTCCCCTTTAAGGAATCTTAAGACTATGGTTCAATGTTAAGGGCACCAGCTGAGCCCTGGGTGGCCTTCACAAAATCAGATAAAGAGTTTAAGGCAAAGCTGACTTGGACTGTCATTCCCCAGAAAAGGAGATATTCCTAGATGATAAGCAAATATGCTCCCTAATCAGTAAAAAGCAGCATCCTCAAAAATATCCGCAAACAAATTAAGCATGGCATTTGTTAAGTTTATATACATTGCTACTATGTAATAACCCATGATAAACAAATTTGGTCAAGAAATTATTTTGCCATAGATATATGTAAAATATAAAGACAGGAAGCACATATGGCATTTATTTACTTTGCAAGGACCAAAGCCATCATCAAAATCATCCTTGTGTGGGCCGGCCCGGTGGCGCACTGCTACAGTGCGCCGCTTGGGAAGCGCGGCGGCGCTCC
>NW_007727208.1:587310-589905 GCF_000696425.1 Galeopterus variegatus
AAAAAATCATCCTTGTGGCTCCATCGATTTTTTGTTCATCCAGATTCTGAATGTTTAGTCTCAAGAGGAAGAATGAGCCATCAGATGGATGAGTCAAATTTTAGTTATAATCACAGGAACACTGAAAAATGAAATCATTTTATTCAGCTTAATGAATCTTATAAAAAGTAAATTACTTCATATACATTTGGCATAAGGCTAACTAGCTATTTTGGGTTTTTCCTGGAATTATCTCATCCATTCTTTCCACCTTCCATTGTGCCTATTTCCATCTTTCTCCCTTATCAGTGCTTTCCTGGCCATGCTACTAAAAAAGGAAAGGAGGAAGAAACGTGTGGTTTTGATAATCCTCAAATCATTAAGGCAAGGGGAAAAGGCCCCACAAAAGGGAGTATTTTAGACAGAGTGAAGTCTGGCTTGAGGAAGTAACCACTTGAGCTAAAGCCGACCCAAAAAGGGAGTATTTTAAAAGTGAGCATCTTTCCTAAATGAAATGTTTTCAAGACAGCTTAATGTTATCTTATCAATGATTTTACAGTCTATCTCTTAAAATGTGGATTAGAGTATTATTTTGGATCTCTAATCTTTAGCTATATCTTTATCTTTTCCTATGTGTATATGAATATATGTCTCTCTTTCTCACTTTCATCTTTTTCTCCATTCAAATTTTCAATATATCCTGACACAACAAATGTCAGAGATNCTATCTCTTAAAATGTGGATTAGAGTATTATTTTGGATCTCTAATCTTTAGCTATATCTTTTTCTTTTCCTATGTGTGTATGAATATATGTCTCTCTTTCTTACTTTCATCTTTTTCTCCATTCAAATTTTCAATATATCCTGACACAACAAATGTCAGAGATGACTTTGTATAAATTTGAATTCCTCTTTTGTTTATCAAAAATCTCAATTTAGTTCTTGTGAACCAGAGAGCCCTTTGACTGTTTATTTTTTTTAATAAAAGGAAACTAAATTTACAATAAAAGAACTTATGTTGTGCTGAAACTAAATGGCAGGTTTTAAAAAAGACTAATCTTTTGTATTAGGGTAGGGATAATTATTGGTGACTTTTTCCTCCAATTTACCAAGTGTTTGTAATGCATTTGTTATTTTTTAAATGCTTTTTTTGTTACTTTTTAAATGAAATGAATATAGCATATAAGTAAATTACAGCATGCACACACATACACACCCCATGTTTAAAATAATACACCCCTGTGACAAGGCAGAACAATTGACCTACCCTTCCCTAACCATAAACCTTCCTGTTCCCTTTCATACTTGCGATCATCTCAAATCCTATCTTCCTTCATCTAAACCCCACTCACTTGCTATTCAGAGTTCAGTTCAAGCTCTTCATATCTCCTCCCTCCTGCCCAATCATCCATCTTTGCGTTACTGTAGGTTTATCACGTGCCGTTCATCTGACACCGAATCATAAACTCTCCTGTAACATTTGTTACTGCCATTTCCTTTAACTTTCATATGCATTGTCTTTCTAGCTATATTATAAATACCTTAATGGGAGAGACAAAGTCACTTAAAGTTTGTGATCCTGGTTTTCTCGTCTATAAAATGAGAGGCACTAGGCTTCTCAATATCGTTCATTCCTATGTCTATATTTCTTTTCCCCAAGACTGGAAGTCACCAGTAATATTTTAGCTTTGCTTTAAAGTTTCCCTAACTCGGAGATCTTAAACCATAAACTGGAAGATACAGAATGCTCCTCAGGCTTGAAGGATGAGGGCTGTGGATGACTCATTGTTCCTCGTCTTGGGCCATAAAATAACAGCATGTTAGTGGCCAAAAGACATGAAGTGCTCAAACTTATTCAAAGTGTTCAAACTTGTTTCTTATGTGATAAAAAAAAAAAAAAGCAAAGGGGAATTGTCCTATTGTCGATTGAATGTGTCTGAGTTCTTATGTTTTATGTTAGATCTATATTTACCCCAAATTTTCAAGATGGACTAAATATGTTTTCCCCTATATTTACCACTTTTTCCCCATAGGATGCCTATATTTGTATTTTGGTCATTAGATTCCAGCACTGAAGTGGTGAGACCATGCTGCCCATTGGAGCTTAGAGAAACCCAGGTTTTTGGGAACACACTGATGTGCTTTCATAGGCCCAAAGGTGAGTCATAGTTCTATTAGTAAATTGCAAACAAATATGTCCAAAACATAACAAGGATCCTACTAATTAGATATTTGAAATAATTTTAAAACTAATTTAATGCCTTCTACAATTAAACAATATAGTAATTGTGTAACAGGTCTAGACAACTTTTTAATGCAGATATTTAGGTTTTCAAGTTCAACTAGAAAAATTTGTAGAAATTTTTAGGTCTAACCAATGGTCACTGACTGTACAGCATCATCCAAGTGAGTTCTAAGGTTCAAAGCACCTGTAAAAACTTAGAGCGGACGAAGCATGTCTTTTGGTGTCCAACCACCCTTCTGTGTTTTCATTTCCCATCCTCTTTTTGCATTATTTTCTGTCTCATCGCAATCAAAATTCCCAACATAGGCTTGGGTTTAGGAAATTGTACTCAAGGCAATCACAAAGTAAGATTTGAATGTGTTCAAAAGAGG
>NW_007727208.1:590584-592475 GCF_000696425.1 Galeopterus variegatus
AGCATCATCCAAGTGAGTTCTAAGGTTCAAAGCACCTGTAAAAACTTAGAGCGGACGAAGCTGTCTTTTGGTGTCCAACCACCCTTCTGTGTTTTCATTTCCCATCCTCTTTTTGCATTATTTTCTGTCTCAGCGCAATCAAAATTCCCAACATAGGCTGGGGTTTAGGAAATTGTACTCAAGGCAATCACAAAGTAAGATTTGAATGTGTTCAAAAGAGGGGCTATTTGACTTATATTATACTATTTGAAGATTCCTAAATTTACTTCTCAAACCCTGGCCTCTCTTCAAAATGCCAGACTTGGAATACCAACTGCCTATTTACCACAGCCACTTGGATGTCCAACAGGCTCATCAGCCTGACCTCTGCACCCCACCACCTCTCCTTTCCTCCTACAGCATTTCGTTTCTCTGTAAACAGCATTGCTGTTTACGTTGTCCAGACCTAAAAAACTGACATCATATTTAACTCTAATTACTTTTACTATCCTCATTTATGAGAAAATCCTACTCTCTCTGCCTTCAAAATATATCGAGAACCCACACACCTCTCATCTCCCTCTCCACTACCACCTTTCACTTTAGTCTAAGTCTGAACAATTTCAGTAGCCTTATGACTAGCCTCCCTCTCTCCGCTTTTGTCACCTGTATTCTACTGTTCTGAAAGTGTTCAGAGGGATGCCTCTAACACAGAGAGATCACTCATTCTCCTNTCTACTGTTCTGAAAGTGTTCAGAGGGATGCCTCTAACACAGAGAGATCACTCATTCTCCTGTTTAAAGCCCTCCAATGGCCTCCCGTCTCCCATCCTTACCTGGCCTGTAGGGTCCCCCATGTCCTGGAACCTCACTGTATCTCTGTCTCATTGCTGGCACTCTCTCTCTCTCTCTTTGCTCAGTCTACTCCAGGCTTGCGGACCACCTCACTGCTCCTCAGATATCGACCCCAGAGTCTTTGCCTCTGCTGGGAATACATCCTCTATATACCCCAGCTGTCTCATTTAGTTCTTCAGGTTTATGCTTGAATGCCACCTCACCAGAGAGACCTTTCCTAACCACCCCATGTAAAACACCATATTTCCCTTACCCTTTAAAAGTTTTTCTGCAGAACATTTCTTATCACCTCTCATCCTACAAGTTTGCTTATTATCTCTTTCCCACCATCAGGATGTCAGCTCAGAGGAGCAGCACCCTTCCTCAGGAGAATGTGATTCAGAGGCAGGAAATTCAGTCATGGGGTAGAGCCTACGAAGAGGTTCAGCCCACATGCCGGCATCGTGTGGCTCTACACAAGGTAGTTAGGGGAAGGGATGAGCATTATGAATTGCTGAGGTCAGTTATTTATTTTTCCTTTAGGAGATGCAAAGAGGTAGTCACCTTCACCACTGAGGCAACTGTGGAAATATTGCTGTTGTGGACAAGAGTGCAACAGAAAGCCAAAGAGAGTGGAATGAGTCAGTGCTTTATAGTTTGGTCAAGAGAAATTGTAATCATTGCTACTTGTCAGTTGCTCCACCGTTGCAGCATTGCATAAATTAATATTGCCATAGGTTCATACCGAACACCATTATTTGCCTTTTTTGTCTTATGTGAAACTAGGCAAACATCATGACCTAACTCTGGACTTTGATGGTGAGCACTGATTTCAAACAATGCTGAAGCAATTCAGTGAAATTTGGCGTCACCACCATTACTCATGATCTTAATTTTTAGTTCTATAAGTGGACAGACCCTATCCTTAAGTATAATGAAAAAATTACTTTCTTGGTGATAATAGCCTTCATTATTTAGTTGGCTATATGGTTGATTTTTTATCTTACATTTAACTTCCTTGGGTTTTGTTAAAATGATGAGTGATAAGGTATTGACTTATCAAAATAAAACATTTGCAT
>NW_007727208.1:593131-594256 GCF_000696425.1 Galeopterus variegatus
AGAATAATGGCAGATTGCACGAATTTAATGTTTACATATCTTTATGTAAATTTGCTTCAAGCTCTTTTCTACCTCATCAGTACATACAACTTATAGCCTAAAATTTGTGCAGAAATATTTTGCACAGCAAATAAGTAAAGCAATCTTGCTACCTGATTATCTCAAATCATCTTAAAGTTTCACTTCAGTCATCTTCAGATTCTATGAAGAGATAAAGAATTGTGTTTTTGGACTACAAGTTAAGGGTTTGTAAATCATATTGTTAAAAAATAATCTACTTTACGGTAGCATTTTTTATGACCGGTTTTTGGAAATATCAAGATTTTTTAGTAAATGTACATGAATTTGTTTGCAGATAAGAACAAATTCATTTTATTTAATCTTTAGCTTTATACTGCTTTTGGATAGCATGACTAGCTAATTTGTCTAAATTGAGAGAGCAATGTTAAGAGTAAAAGCAGATGGCATTAATATTTATGCTGATGTAACAGGCATAAAATGGGACTATCCCAGGTAATAAGGCAAAGAAAAAATGACTTAACAAAATTTTTTCAATTTTAATATTAATTTAGTCTCCAACAATTTATACCTTTTCTCTCCAAGCAATACTTTTGTACTCCTGAGAAAGAGATAATGAAGTTGGGGAAAGGCATTTAACAAAGTCAAAGGAACAGATATAAAATAAAATAAAATAAATTTTCAGCTAAAGTGAAAACATTTACTTTGGCCTAGAATATTAAGGCTGAAGAAAAACTTAAGTGGAATTTTAGAATCAGAAAAAGAAATGATAAAATTAATTCAATTTTACCTAAGCCTTAACTTAGCAGGATTAAAAAAATACTCCATTGCTTCAAAATTTTTTGATAAAAGTAGATTAAAAACTATTTTATGTAGTGAGTAGAAAATTTCTGGAGTGCAATGATTTAAAATATGAGACTGAAAATGCAGACAGAATCTAAATCCTTTAGAAGTATGGATGAGTGACAGCTCCATTCATGCTTTCCTCCCTTGATTATAAATGGCTTAAAGACAGAGATCATAAAGAAAAAATGGTGAAAAGTACTAACTGCTCAATAAATGTTGCTAGAGTATGTAACAGAATATTTTTACAAGAAGGTTATTCTT
>NW_007727208.1:595231-596713 GCF_000696425.1 Galeopterus variegatus
ATTTCTATATCATCAGAGGATTTCATAGAAAAAGTATTTCATAAAAATGCTCATGATCCAGATCATGAGATATTTTTAAGCACTGTAGCATCACCTGCTGCCTTCGGTTTCCGGACAGAGA
Source organism: Galeopterus variegatus (assembly GCF_000696425.1). Taxonomy (NCBI): domain Eukaryota; kingdom Metazoa; phylum Chordata; class Mammalia; order Dermoptera; family Cynocephalidae; genus Galeopterus; species Galeopterus variegatus. The sequence continues at coordinate 595,353 of NW_007727208.1, forward strand.
TGGGTATACATTATGCCTACTTCTGGGCAGGCTAGTACTGTAATCAAGGGCACAGACACTGGGGCGAAGCCAACTTTGCTAAAAGCGCATTCTACTACATCCAGATGGATAACTTCAGAAAGTTACTTATCCTCTCTCTGAATCTGGCTGAGTTTCCTCCTCTAGGAATAGGATTACAATGATGCCAACCTCCTAGGGTTGTTGAAAGACCCAATGGATTAATATACACAAAGCATTTAGAAGTGGGTCTGGCACATAGGGCCAAAAATGTTTCTACTACTGCTATTAAAAAGTGAATGCTTCCTTGGCATTGACACGTGACTAGTGGTTGAATTATTTCAGATATGGATCCCTTTCTTGTCTTGGTCATTTATTCAAATGAATTCCCTAGTCAGGTTTCCTGCTTTTATAAACATTTTTAAAAGGGTATACTAAATCTTGGTTTGAAGAGATGAAATTAATTCTCTAGAGTCACATTTGTTTCTTTACTGCACAGATGGCTGAGTAAAATCTGTGTTGATTGCACCTTATCTTGATGCATTAAGGCTCCAAGAGCAGCAGCTTCCTGGGACTGGTTGATTGGTCTCACCAGCACGCCAGACTGCAGGGGCAGATAAGAAGCCCACTGGGAGAAAACACCAGGGAAGGCAAGCATGCTGTGACACAGTCCAACCCTATGTGACAGATGTCTCTTCATTTGAAAGAGATGGAAAACAGGCTTTGGCAAAGGGTAGTGGCAGAGTAGCAAGACGATTTTGATTTTTAGTGATGCTTCATTGTAATTAGACTTTTAACAACAACAAAGAAGTCTCTTTCACATACAGTGCCTCTGTTTGGGACATTTCAGTGCTCATTCTTCCTGCAACATCATCAAAAACAGGTTCACTACACTGTCTGCAGGATACTGAAGAGTGTTAATGGCCAATATGGGAACTCTGCTGGCTTCAAACTTAGAAGTTTCACACTCAGCCACATAAATTATTCCCTGGGAGTAATCTTCAGTGAGTTGCTAGGAGATGACCGGTTTGTGTTTTCCTTTGATTATAGGGCATAACCACCCCGCTGTCAAAATGCCAACAGAAAAAAAAGCAGTGATTGCTTAACATAATTTCTTCCTGTTACTTGCAGTGAGATATTAAAATCTGGAATGTTTGGCACAAAGGGAGGAGACAATGGGAACCATGAATATCTCTGCAGCAGAAATACAAGAATTGTTATCTTAGCAAGACCAGTATCCTGCAGTAGAGTCCACACATATTATTTGATTAATCAAACTGAATTATATTTTCAGTCATTTCTTAATAGCATTTTCCATGGGTGTGGTGGGAGGCTTACTGTTGTTAAAGAAGGGCTTTCACACA
>NW_007727208.1:597394-598323 GCF_000696425.1 Galeopterus variegatus
CGCTTCCCAAGCGGCGCACTATCCAGTGCGCCACCGGGCCGGCCCTATAATTCTTTTTCTAAGATAGCCAATACAGTGCAGTGATTAAAAGTCTCAACCTGGGTTTAAATCATTACTCCGCTACTTAGCTGCACGGGTTGGGATGAGTTACTTACACGGTTTGTCTCTTAGTTCCCACAACTATAATATGAGAAACATAATAGTACATACCTGACAGGTTTAACGCGAGGATGCGATGAAATAATATATAAAATATACTTAGAAAAGCATCTGGCCTCCCCAAATAATGAAAGGAATATAAGCTGTCATTTTTATTATAATTATCAGCATTATTTGATCTTGCACTAAATGTAGCTCAGTAGCACGCAAGAGTTTAAGGATCCGTTGTGTAAAACTTTAAAAAGTTAGAAAAGACAAATTTAGATACACAGAGAAAAGTAAGCAAAGTCAGAAATGTTCAAGGGAGCAAAGAGAAAGCTGAGAAGGTTTCCTTAAATCTCTTGTTTTGTTAGTTGTTAATTACCGTCTTATTCTCAATGATAATTACGAATTTGGTGTACACATGCTTCAGGTTATCTAAGGTTGGCTACTTATTGAGCAAGTCCTGTGCACAAGGACTTCTCTGTTCATTTCACTTAAAAATCTTATGTCGTTCTGAGTGTCAAGCAACAGAAAGTGCACTTCTCTGGAAGTTGGGGTGTTCCAGATTCTGTCTTTAACTGGGTGGGTATCTTCAGGTATCGTTCTGCCTTCGTGGACTTCTGCTTCCTTATTTGCAAAATGAAAGAGTTAGACATTTAGACAATGTTTCCTTAATCTTCACATTTTTGTATTTTATGATCTGTCTTTATAAGAGCAGTTGTGTGCTATAATTTCCTTTGCAGGTTAGCTCTAAGCAGACACCTATCATGTGGAAAGCAGAGTTATAA
>NW_007727208.1:599040-602996 GCF_000696425.1 Galeopterus variegatus
ATAATTTCCTTTGCAGGTTAGCTCTAAGCAGACACCTATCATGTGGAAAGCAGAGTTATAAATTAGAAACAGTTAGATGATTTACTTTTGCTCTACAAATGAGTCATATTCTCTACAAATGGGTTATCGGATTCCATTAAATATCAAGTTTGTTCAATGACTCTAAAATAGAATCTGGTTTTCAGAAAATCAGCCTGTCTGTTGCGTACTATATAAAGAAAGGTAAATGATAGAGTCATTAAATCATGCATTTTTAAAACTACTCCGGCAGATCATTTTCTTAGAGAGAGGTTACCAAGAAAAATGAAAAGGAAGATTCAGTCCTTCTGCTTTGGAGAAGCAGCAGGTAACGAGTCACCACCTAGAACTAAAGCAAGAAAGTTCCTTGCATAATGAGCTAAACTTGCCAGTATTATTTTTATAGAGACTCTCAAACCAGTGTGAACTGTACACTGTAATTAATTATTAAATGTGATCCAGGCTAGGGCAGTCTAAATTAACACAATTCAGACACGTTTTCTCTCCAGCATTTGGTTATCAGTTATGTGATATATAGAGTAACAATTATAAGGATCAGTTTCTGCAACTCCATCCCTCCACCTACTTTTTTATCGTAAATAAACCAAATGAGGGAGAAAAAAAGGCAAGGGGAGATAGTACCATGTTTCAAGAACATTTGTCTTGATATTTTAGTGACAAGCTTAATCAAATTAATTATATTTGGCTCTGACTAGCTTAGCATAAGGTGTTGGTTTTTAGGTGCAAATGAGTAGCACTTGACAAGGTGAGAAATCCTCTTCGATTGTTGAAATCATCCAAAATGCATTTCTAATCTACATTTTGAAAACAATGGCCTTAGTAACGTGCAATAAGCATCATTTTCTCATATATAACTGGGTTCTCCGGTAGGAAATTGTAGCATGATTGCTACACATGGCAGAGATAGCTAATTGTCCTCCCATACCCAATCTCCCCTTCTTACCCCATAATAGAAGTTTTAGCTGGGCACATGGCTTTAGCCAGGCTAAGATTACATTCTCAGTTTCCCTTACTTTGTGACCAAATTTTGGCCAATGGTTGTTAAAGGAAATAATGTGTGCATCCTCCAAGCAGCCCTGGCCTTAAAGGCATGGTACATGTTGTCCCTTTCCCTTTTCCTCCTTCCTGCTGGCTGGAATGCAGACCTGTTGTCAGGAGCTGAAGCAGCCATCTTGACCACCAAAGGGAAGCCTGGTATAGAGCAATAAACAGAAGGAGCCTAGGTTCCTGATAATTGTGAAGTTGCCATTCTGGCCCTGTGCTACCAATTTGTACATTTACACAAAAGGGCAATAAACATTTCTCTTATTTAAGCCTCTATTATTTTGGATCCATATACCAGCAGCTGAGCTTTTATCCCCATGAATGTACTACCACAGGTGGAATCCAGAAAAATGTAATAATCCCATTAAATTTATATTTAGGTGTAGTTGTAAAGAGAAAGTTTCCAATGTTATACTCAATTTTATTTTCCTTCTAATTGTCACAGGTTGAATGAGATGTTGGCTATTAAACATATTCCTGGTGGCACTATACTCCAATAGTTTGTGCCCAGACAATTGCTTTCTCTTCCCTAGTCTCAGGCCACTTTACCTGCACCTCTCTCAAAGATCTAATTTCCTTCCTTCCCTCCTTCCATCCTTCCTCGAATGCCTTGTCATGTCCATTTGGACTACAAATTCCTTGAGGACAGGACTTCCGTGTTCCATTGTTTTCTATCACACAGACTTAACAGAGTGTTTTGCACATAAAAAGTTCTTAGTTAGCCTTTGTTAAAGAAATACACAGAAGTCATGCAAAGAGCTGGATTAATTTTTAACATTACCATGCATTTAATTGAATGCATAAAATGAACAATTTGAAAATAAGTGGCCCAAATAAATATAAAATTTAATTTCTGTTTTCAGACAGACATTATTAACCACTAATAATAACACATTTAAAGGGAAATTTCAATGGAGTTTTAAGTGATTTAATACCCCAAGAAATAGGTGTAGCTACAACAAACAGGAATGTGGCATATTTAATACTAAAAAAATTTTAAATCTGTAAAACCTGTAATTATAAAGCACTTCAAACCCAATATTTATGAACAAAAAATTTTAAAAACTTATGTAAATGAAAATTTAAAAAAAAGAAAAAAGAAAGCAATTAATTTTTGTCTGTTGGATATATACCAAATATTTTCCTAGGTCTGCCAATTGTTTTTAATTCTATGGTATTTTTTTAAATTGTATGAAAATTTCAAATTCTTAAAACACACACACACACACACACACACACACATTCCCTTTCAATTAATTTTTGTCTGTTGGATATATACCAAATATTTTCCTAGGTCTGCCAATTGTTTTTAATTCTATGGTATTTTTTTAAACTGTATGAAAATTTCAAATTCTTAAAACACACACACACACACACACACACACACATTCCCTTTTGATTATTTCTAGTAAAAATTATCTGAAGACTAAAACAGTCAAAAACCGTAAAGGACCAGCAAGACGAAATATCCATGGAATGTTTTATAGATAGGAAAATGATTTATTCTGAGGTTTAGAAAATAAATTTTAAAAAATGCCTTAAAGTCTTCATTTTTCCTGAGTTGATATTATAACAGTAGATTCTGATTATTCACATATAATGCAAACATTCTTTACAGTTGGGAGGATTGCTCTGACCAAATGACAAAACAAATTGTATTTTACCTTGTATATAATGCATTGTACATATAATGCATTCTGTCTTTGCAATGCAGAAAAATAGACCATGTTAAGGTTTCTAGACATTTTCTAAAAAATTTTCAGGAACATATCTCAGAAAAAAGAGAAAAGGAGACTCTTCCATGTATCTAAGAGGTTGGCCTGGGCCCCAGGTGTGTTCCACCTTGTCATCCAACTTATGTGAGAAATGCACTGGGTGCCAGAAGATATTTTGCCTATTACTTTTTGATTTTGAGTCCTGGAGAATGCATTTACTAAATTTTTGAAAGATATTTACATTATCATCCCAAAGAATAAATTGGTATTTTTTTCACAATGGAGGTATCGACAATTCATTCCTTGAAGTGTGGGATGAGTAACATCAAACCTGGGCCTTGAAAACTTAGATGTTAACCACAGCTCGACAAATATCCACGTGACCATAGGCACGTCACCTTGTATCCCTGGGCTTCAGTCTTCCCACCTTTGCAGTAGAACTGATACTAAAGTTCCTGATCCACCTTCCTCATGGGATTATTCAGAGGATAATGTGAGACAATATATGACCAAGTAAAACGGAGCAAAAAGTAAATTACAATGAAAGCCAACTTCCTAATTCCTCTTTTCCTCCCCTTCTCTTCAACTATGGTAGATAGGAACGTTTGATCTGTTATCTATTTGTAGACAAGATCACCATGGTGATTGGACCTTTGCCCTATCCACCCACAAGATTAACAGAGCAGGTAGCAGCAAATTCTTTGAAGCTTGTGTAAGCAAACTTTCTGGAGAGATCAGTGAAAGTCTTACCCTCTCCCCTCCTTTTCTGTCACATTCATATGGGATTTTGATCCAGATATGAAGTGCAAATGTGGTTGAAAGCCAAACATGATGCAGAAAAACTTTTTCGGTTGAACCAGAAGATGAACCCTAGACCACAGTTTCAAAGAAACCAAATATTTTACCGTAAAGTGGAAGAAGAAAATATCCAGATCTTTCTGCATAGTAAAATGGCTTCTGTTTTTACATGGATTGGAAAGAAGGGTGAAACAGAAACTGTTTTAGGAGGCTAAATCAATCACTTGAAGAATGGCACTGTGCCAGAGAATTGAGGGCTTGTCCTCATAGACTTTTGTCCCATGTAATTAGGCCCCGTGTTGCTCAATTTCCAAATAACTTTGAGAAAATTATCATTGAGGCTATAATTTTTTTTTTTTT
>NW_007727208.1:603492-607165 GCF_000696425.1 Galeopterus variegatus
TTTTTTTTTTTTTGCGAAATAACCTCCATGTGTAGTAAAATGTAGTAAGGAAGAAAAAGGGGAAGTTATTTAGATTTTGGTCCAAACAATGATTTAAGCCCCCAAGTCATTATGTAAATGAACACCAGTGATACCTATTAAAAGGTCTGAAAGAGATGTTAGAACAAATATCACTTCAGGATAATCCACAAAAATAAATGATAAAGAAATCACGTCATGTCACTGGGCCCAGAAAGGGTGATGAAACAGTTATAATCACATATAAGCTTTATCTACTTATCTGGAGAACAGTGTCAGGGATATATGTATGTGTTACTTTCTGAATTTTGTTTAAAAAATATGAAAAACATCCATGAAACTCTAATAAGACAGAAGAGTTCCTAATTCTTTGAATCTCAAAATGATTTTTCAGTCCTAATTAGCTATGAGCAATTGTACTTATTTTAAATTATTATCATTCATGTGGGCATTCAGTTAGAAAGTGGCATTATTTGGAAAATTGTTTCTGTAATTTATTCTAATGGAATTTAACATGGAGCAGCTGTATTGCCTTTTTGGATATTTTTAGAGGTGTGAAAACCCTGAATATCACTTGGAGGCTTTGCAGAATGGTGCTCTACAATGAATCTGTGTCTGATTGATGAAAAAAAAAAAATAACAGGAATGGATCATTAGTTATCCTGAGTCCAAATTTTGAAAAAGATTTTTGAAAGAGACCATGAGAATCCTCCTATTTTATCTATTTACTCCAGCCTCAGAACTTGTCTTTTTTTTCCCTTTATTTAAAGTCTGAAGCATTGGGTTGGTATTGAGTGTACACTAGTCAGAAGTACGTGAGGTTTTTTTTTTTTGTTTTAGTTTTTAACACTAATGTTACCCAAAACCTTATTCAAAGTGCCCAGGAAAACAACTAATTTATTAAGATTCAGTATAATTTTGTTTTGTTTAATGGCTGAAGTGGGCTAGAGCTAAATTCATATCATCACAGCAGAAAGAAGGAAAACATCTGAGAAATAAAAAATTCCAGAGCAACTAAAAGTATAGTGTATTTTGGGCACAACTTTGGCCGTAAAGGCAAGCACCTGAAATAACACAGATGCCTTCTTGCTGGTAGCACAGAAGCAACTTCACTGAAAACACAGAGACAAGGACTCTTTTGCTCTATCTCCTTTAAAAGCTTTGAAAACAATCTGTTGTTTTTAGAGACTAAGTGCCAATTTAGTTTGTATTATGGATCACATAGAACAGGGTGTGGTTTAATGAACTAAAACCTAAGCAACATATGTTCACAGAGCAGTCTATTTCTATAAGCATCATAAGAAATAACTCTGAGGTTTTAAGGGAAACCAGGATTAAAAAAGAAAGAAAGAAAAAAAAAAAGATCCGATATACCAGTATAAGTGTGTTCAAAAAGCCAGAAAGAGCAGAAACACTGCTTTGCTTCAAGCAGTACTCTGAATCTTATTCTGTTCATTTCCTTAGAATAATTTCCAATATTTGTTAAGGCATACAGAACTGGAAGGCTTGAGGTAGGGAGTGTTAACTTATCAACACTGGAAATATTATAGCTTTTGGAGTTTTGTAATGTTCCTTTTTAAAAATGTTTGTCATTCCAGTTCAACTATTTCTGTAGAGTCGGAAAAAAAAGCAGAGTTTAGTCACCGAGCCAGACATTGACCTTGCTTCAGTGGCTGTCAAGGTCCTGGGTTCATAAAGACACAGGGGGAGAGGTACTGCTGCATATTAATCCATATGCTCCAGCAGTGTTGCAGCTACACATTTTCAACTACTTAATCTTTTCTTGATATGCCATGGACACAAAAAACAGGTACCTAAGAAGTAGCAATTTTCAGTGTTTTCAGCATCCACTTGTTAGCACCTGATACTCCAACTTATTTCACTCCTCTATTCCATATGCCAATTTCTTTACAGTTCTACCACAGAAAGTGATTTCGAGGGTATAATAAACTAGCCTTTTATAAATGCTTCAGCTTCCAAGTGGAGTTAGCAATCCAAGAAGCTTAGCATTAGAAAGATCTTGAGTTTCTTAACTTACATATAGCCTCTTATTTTCTTTAAGGTTTTGACTTTTTTTGATAATGCTTGGGTGTTTTTTGGGGAAAACACATCAAAAATTTAAACCTTAGGCTGTGCTGGGACAACTTTTGCATGTTTTTACTGAATACTTGGGATATTTTCATGCGCAGAGAGTGAAAAAGATAAAAGGATGAGCAGCTAGTTAAGAGCCTTCATAACTTCCAGAAGGAGCTAGTTATCCTTCAACATCAATTATTTTCCAGAGTGCTGTGATATTTGCAGAATTAACCTCGAGACGATTTCCTAGTGAGCCAACCGATGATTCACAGTTAGCCTTTGAGAGCTCACGTGGGTGTATTGAATTTAACTTTCCGGTCTCTCTTTGCTGTCACTCATACTGCTGCCACAGGGCACTTCCTAAAACCTAGCCAAATTATGTCACTCCACTCCCTTCTGGGGGCTCTGTGCTGTCCGAAAGGTGAACTTCTAAAAACTTAGTGTGACCTCAAGGCTATTCCATAGTCTGACTCCATTTTCCTTTTTTCAATGTCATCTTTCACCAAATCCTTCAATTCAGCCATGTTTATCTGCTTTTTTTGAAATCCACCATGAACTTTCATGCATTTCCTGAATCTGGGTGTAGAATTTCCTTAACCTTTTTATTTGCCAAAATCCTACACATCCTTCAAAGCTTCCCTAGCCCTGAATTAATTACTCTTTATTTCTGCGTTCTCAAAAACCGTTTCCTTGAGCAATGCTAGAATACTGATTTCCTTCCTGTCTGTCTGTTTCTCTCACTATAATCACTGTGAGATTAAGAATAATTTCTTTTTCATTATTAATCTCTTACTGCTGCTTGCACCTTGCACATCTTACCTGCTCAGTACTTAAAAAAAAGAACCACATATAAATTGTGTTGCCAGTTTAGTGGTTTTTTCTTTTTTTTTTTTTGCAATTACAGTAAATCTTTTACCAATTCCATAAAAAGATTTAGACAGATCTATTTTTGAGCACTTCTCTTGTTAATATTTACATTGAACTTCAGCCTTTTGTGGGTCAACTGCTACAAACCATCATAGCCTGCTATGATCTAGTAGTTACAAAAGGATGGAAACTATCTGGCAAAAAGCACCACACTGCAGAGTTTCTAGTTTGGGATTATTACCACTGGTGCTGAATATTCTAGCTAATCATTTGTATGCAAAGGGGAAGCTGCATTTGACAAAGCTTCTAAATGGGGATTTCTGGCACCTACCATGAGAACTCCATGCCAGAGGGTCAAACATACATGTCATCTAATATAGCATCCTAATACAGCTTCTAGCAGAGCTTCCCCGAGGAAGTTACTTATCTTTCTGAGTCACAATCTCTTCACCTATAAATTTGGAAATCATGAGAGTAAGAGTCCCATGGGATAATTAATCAAAATTCTAACTTTCTGCTTGGACATAGGCATTGATCATAAATATTAGCTATTGTTGTTTTCTTTATCATTGTTTTTGCCGTTGTTCATGTAGTACTTGCAACCATCATTATTAATTTCAAGTCCATGATGTCTGTCTTTTTAATTTTATTTTATCAAATAGATTATTATAATAAGCTTTTAATTGGTTTTCCTCTCCCTGGTTAGTCCTCC
>NW_007727208.1:607696-609650 GCF_000696425.1 Galeopterus variegatus
ATAGGCATTGATCATAAATATTAGCTATTGTTGTTTTCTTTATCATTGTTTTTGCCATTGTTCATGTAGTACTTGCAACCATCATTATTAATTTCAAGTCCATGATGTCTGTCATTTTAATTTTATTTTATCAAATAGATTATTATAATAAGCTTTTAATTGGTTTTCCTCTCCCTGGTTAGTCCTCCTTCCCACCTCTCTTTTTAATTCAAAGCTGCAATTGCAAAGTTAATATTTTGAAAAGGAACGGTGACTTTGCATTATCTATTAATAAATTCTGGACCAAGCTATGGTATTATGATATATACATGGTTCTTGGCTCATAGTTCCCATGGCCCTTGTTCTTTTGTTTATAATGCTTAGGAGCTTTAGGCCTCAGAAAACAGAATCTCCCTCTGTCTCTCTCTTTGACTTTCTCCTGCCCTTCTTTCACCTGCTCCTTTTTCTGCAAGCCATAGAAACTAAAATCCCTCCTCCCCAGTGCAGGTCAGAAACTAGAACTCCTTTTCCCCAAAGCCAGACATCAAGACTAAGAATATATTGTAATCTTTCCCCTGCCTCTCTGTCTTGGAACTGGCCATAAAGCAATTCTCTGACCTACCTTGCCTGATTGTATGTAGGTCATAAGACCTCTGCTCCAGAAGAGGTCCTGCCTCATACACAGAAGGAAGGAATACTGCACACAGAGGCCAAGAAGAATCTGAACAAACAGGCCTCGCTGGGTTTCCCCACCCAGTCTGTTAGTGTTCGATCATACCATTTTGGTCCAATTATGTTTCTACATGGTTGTCCATGCTTCAGTCATGACTATCCAATGAAGTCTCCATAAAAGACCCAAGAGGAGGTTGTATGGGTCCCGAATCCACGGGAATAAAAACTTCTGCACTCAGGACCTCTCCAGACCTCACCCTGTGTATCTCTTCAGCTGGCTGTTTATTTGTATCTTTTAAAATAGCCTTTGTAATAAACTGGTAAATGTTAAGTGAGTGTTTCCCTGAGTTCTATGAGCTGCTTTAGCAAATTGATTGAACCTAAAGAGGGGGGAAGGGTTGTAGGAACCCCAACTTGAAGCCAGTTGGTCAGGAGTTCCAGAGGTGTCTAAAGGGGGCTCAGTCTTGTGGGACTGAGCTGAGCCCTGAACCTGTGGGATCTGACACTACCTCCAGGTAGATAACATTGGAATGAAATTGGAGGACACCCAACTGGGGCCTGCTGCAGAATTGCTTGCTGGTGGGCAGAAATCCCCACACATCTGGTGTCATAAGCGTGTTGTGAGAGTAGAGTAGGAGAAACTGATCCAAGTATGTTTCTTCCCACACACAAGCCCAACACAATATGGTCCCAACCTAATTTTCAGGACATTATACTCTGTTTCCCCTCTCATATTGTCTTTAGTCAAACTGGACTTTTTGCTGTTTCTTTTAATATACATTTTAGGTTTTAGCCTTCATTTGAGTTTAATCAGCACATTTTAACTGGGCACCTACTTGTGTCAGATATTGTTCTGGGTCTCAGGAGTGTCAAGACAATTCAGAGAAGTCCTGTCTTCCAGGAGGAGCACATGACTGGTGTGGCCAGAAAGGTACAATTTGCAATCATCTTTTGGGAAATGTTTTTTCCTTTGAGATTACTCCTAATTACTTTGAAAATCACACACATTCCTAGGGATCCATCTCGAAGTAGCCTCCTAAGAAAAATACATAAATTTCTCTCTCTCATTGAAACTAAGATAGTTCCTCGTCTGTACCACTTCATCTCCTGTTTATGTTTTCTTGAGGGCTTGAGCCATGCTTATTTCATGTTCTTTACTGTACCTTATACACAATTGGCTTTCAATAGGTATTCGTTAAATATCAAAGCAACATAGGAGTAGAATTCGACTTTATTTATTTATTTATTTTTTTCCTTTTTTTTGTCTTTTTTACTGACCGGTAATGGGATCGCAACCCTCGGT
>NW_007727208.1:610344-618416 GCF_000696425.1 Galeopterus variegatus
GAACCGGTCTCCACATGGGATCCGAACCCTCGGCGGGAGCGCTACCGCGCTCCCAAGCGGCATGCTCTCCAGTGCGCCACCGGGCCGGCCCGAATTCGACTTTAAATAGATAAATAACCAAAGTTTTCATGTGCCATTTTTTAAAAAACCCATCCTCCAAAGACGCTTCATCTACAAAGCCTACTTGATATGCTCCCTGTGCTCCTTAAGCTGAGCAGGTAATAGTTTTGGAAACCACATTTAAGGAGGCATAAGGATATATATATATATATATATATATATATATATATATATATATTTTACCTGACTAGACTTAACTTGAATAGATAACTGCTTATTTTCTTGATGTTCTTTTCTTGTACTGTTTGTTCTACAAGTATGTAAGTATTAATATATTAGAAAATTGTGGAGAAAGATGCAGAGAAAATAGAAAGACATAAATATAGTATGGGAGCCTGGACATAGACCAGGGATTTCAGAAATAGAAGAAGTAGCAATGTGTCTGGGAGAAGGGTCTGTTTTTAGCACATTTGGACATGCCTCTTTAAATATGAGACACATTTCTGGAGAGAACATAGGGTCCTGTGGGTAAAGTATTGGGTTGCCTTGTTTTATATTTACTTGAGGCTATTAGAGAGAATCAGCAAAAGTGTGAAGCGAAAGCAAACCCTAATGAGTTTGGTTTCAGGGACCTTAAGTATGCCCCTAGCAGATTATGAGCCCCAAACAGATGCCTGCACAAAAGCAGCAGCATCTGGAAGTGCTCACACATGTTCGCCTCTTCCTACTGCTTGGCATTATTTCCATGGCTACTAAATGAGTCACACACTTCAATCAACACTGATGTGACCAAAATAGCTTCATCAAAGCAAGTTCTCATCCCCTCTGAAAAATGGACAGATTGGTAAGGAATGTTCACAGTCTGCATTATGATCCTATTGCTTAGGTGGTCACAATTACAGCTAACCAGATAGATGCAGAGTCAACATATTTTGTTAATGACTTACCATCAGAGTAATAGCACTCACATACAAGTAGAAGTTAGAAGGGTTTTAATAAGTTACCTAACTTTTTACTATACTCTTGTGTAGGGCATTTACGGTTAGCAAATTTTATTTATTTCAATGGTTTTGATTGTTTTGAAATTAATGAAAAATTAACAATTTTCTTACCAGATTACCAAATGACACCATTTTATCAGATCATGTCTACATTACAAAAGAAAAGCCTAAAAAGATTAACTTCATTTCAACAAGCTTCTTTAAATAAATATTATTTGCATTAGGAAACTAGCCTTAATTATCAAGGTTATCAAACCATCATGCAACAAATAAAACACACTTTTTAAAAATGCCCCATGATTAGACTTATTTTATTTTGATAAAATCAAGTTTTAACATAAAGCAAGATGAATAGCTTCTTCAGAAAAAAATAATAAAACCCCAGAAAAATCTACCTCAATCACTGCTTTGAATTACTGGTTAATGTTTTTCCCTGATTCTGCTCCAGACAGGTTTTGTGCTTTCTTTGATGACTGATTCCCACTGGAATATGATTGACTTTTAAGATTAAAACCATTCTTATGGTATAATCCTTGACTAAGGTTCAGTTACTGAAAATCACTTAAAATAGACACAGTCAATTTCTTATAATTTGATTTTTAGTAGACGTATGGAGAATAACTTTTGTGGAGACTATTAGAATGTTCAAAAAAAGATTTTAATTCCCAAACCCAAGTGCTTGCTTTCTGAGTTCGTGGGCCTATCCAGCCAGCCCAAGAATAGGATTCGGTTAAGGTTCTCCCTCCCTTTACGGAGACCAGAGATTTTATATAAAGCCAGGGACTGTGCTCCCTAAAGAAGCCTACTGTGTGGTGTGCTGGGAAGAACCTGACAATGCTTTCAAGTTCTGGTTCCAGGAATCAATGCTTCTAAGCTCTGGTTCCAGACCAATGCTTTCACCTGCCTATGGGGTTGATAAGAGCTCTTGGCTTGCCAAAAGAACAAAAAAAAAAAAAAAAAAAAAAAAAAAACCTGACAAAAAACCTGTGTTCACGGATGGAAATCACCTGAAAATATTTTACTGAGGTCCGGTCTTTGCCGTTCTATTGGACTCCAGTAATACTGATGAATCTTATGCTCCAGATAAATGCTGATAATACTTCTTTCACTATCTCGATTGCGTAAACACAGTGCTTGGTAAGATTATTTTTGGTGAAGAAGCAAAACCACAGGGCTTCATTTCTAAAACTCTGGTTAACCAAATGCCTCCCATACTCACCTAGTCATCACAAATGCACACTAACACTAATGATTTTAATCAGATAGTCATTCCTAATTCTAAAGTTAGCAACGGAGATTCTCAAATCAGGAAGAAAATGAATTAAGATGTAATGCCATTTACTGGTCTCCTGTGAGACCTCCCAAGTTTGTCATTCAATTGCACCATTAGTGTTGGGTTTCAGTGCTTTAGAGACAGGCAGCCCAGATGCAAATCCCAGCTGTGGGTCCTGCCTGCTCTGTGAGGAGGCAGAGATGAGGGCCGTGTTCCTAACGGGATCTCCAGCACTGAGACTATGCTGGCCAGGGCAGCAAGTAGAATGAATGAAGTCAGCTCTCCAATCTTTCCTTCCTTAGTGGTAAAACAGGACAATGATATCTGTTTGCTATGGGTTGTTGTGAGGATTAAATAGTATATGTAAAGCACTTGGCACTGTAAATGGCATGTGAGAAGAATTCTATAAATGGTAATTGTTCATCTTCCTCCAGGAAGGCCATATCTCTGATTCATAGAAACTGCTTCTGATATATTTCCCACTCTTCTTTATTTTTTTATGTGGTAAACTATAAGTTCTACTGGTATTAAAAAAGTACAACTCTTGTTCAGGGTAAAGCTGCTAAAAATTTTAAGTCTTGAAAAAAAAAAGAGAATCTAGTTTTTCATTGATTTTCTACTTCTCTCTTTCTGAGCCAGCTTAGAAAAACTCCACTTATTCAGAGGACTCCCCTCTGAAGAACTACATATATGATTTTCTTCTGTACTAACATTTCTGAATAAGTAAAGAGCAGAACTAGATGCTGACAGGGCCTTCTCTGCCTGCTGTGTCCTTATATTAAACTGATTTGGGGAGAATACCCCTTAGCATCCAGTCAGTTGATGACCATAGTTCTGTAGCCACGTGAATTACAAGCACTCAGGGTCAGTTAATTCCAGAAAAAAAACTCAGTCTAACATTTGCTCAAAACCTCTAGTTTACATTCTGTGAAAGACAAGGAATAATGCAGATCTTCAGTTTCCTGGGAGAGTGCTTCATTACTTTTTCTCTTTTTCTTTTTACTTGGTCTAATGACTCACATTCCAGATGGTTCTGCCCAGTTTTAGAATTATCACGATCTACTTTGTAGAGGAAAAAAAACCCACAGCATTTCATGTAAAGTACAACTTATGTAATTTTTTTAGGGAACTGAGAAAAATATAATACTCTGTGTAGAAGAATTTCTAGTTTCTTTAATATTAAAATATATTTAATATATTATATCAACTTTTAATATATTAAAACTTGAAGATATCAACTTTTAGTATTCTATCATTGAGGTATATTGTAATTTACATATTTACTGTCTCATTCCTTGTGTAGCTAATAAATTTACATTTTCAAAAAATAGTTTAATGATATGGAAAAATGTTCCCAAAACAATGAAGTGAAAGTACAAGATATAAACCAGTACAGTGTAATTTCAATTTTGTTTTTCAGAAAGGTCCATATGAATTATTATTATTATTTTTTTAAAGAGGAAAATATCCCCAAAAGTTCATTTTATCATCTGCAGGGTGGGTTGAAGTTTAGTAAAATTTAATATCTTCATTATAGTCTGTATTATTATTATTATTTTTTTGTCCTTTTTTTTTTTTTTGAGACCAGCTGCACTGCGCTCAGCCAGTGAGCGCTGTGAGTGCACCGGTCATCCCTATATAGGATCTGAACCTGCGGCGGGAGCGCTGCTGCACTCCCAGCATCGCACTCTCCCGAGTGCGCCACGGGCTCGGCCCAAGTCTGTATTATTATTATTATTATTATTTTTTCCTTTTTATCTTTTTTTTGTGACCAGCAACGGGATTGCAACCCTCGGTGTCGCGCCCGCACCGCGCTCAACCAGTGAGCAGACCGGTCTCTATATGGGATCCGAACCCTTGGCGGGAGCGCCGCCGCACTCCCAAGCGCCGCACTCTACTGAGTGCGACACCAGGCCGGCCTGTCTGTATTATTTTTAAAAAAGTTTTTCTTTGATGTCACTCATTGGATAGAATGCTGAGCTGGGAGCCTGGAGCTCTCACTGCTGTGAATCTGGCCTTGCCACTGCCACCTAAAGTCACTTGAGATGAGTCACCTCCCTTTTCTCTTTAGTGAAACATGCTCTGCCCCACTCACAGGGACACTGTCAGGACAACTGAGAAAATTTGCTAAGTCATATGCTTCAGCACTTAAGAATTTTCAAAAGCAACATATGCATTCAATAAACTGTAATAGAATACTGATGACTTAGCATTTCTGTTGCTAACAAGAAGTACTCCAGTGCGTCTCCTTTTAGTTCCTTCAAGAAAAGATGGTCAAGAGATTCCTTGTGTGAACTGCAGCAGGCCTTTGGGAGGAGACACAGTTGCAGGAGTCACTTTTCATTGGGCTGTCCCAGAGCTGGATCATGGGACCAACTCAGCTCAGGGCTCTACCCTAGAGGCCATGAACTTGCTATAAATGCAGCCCCACCTTTAGAGCTGGGTAACGAAGCACCGGGCCTGCCTGCTTGCAACAGGTGAGCAAGTATCAGCCACTGTGAAGCCTGGAAGAGGCTTTATCCTGATCTAGATGCAGATCAGTGCTCTCCCCAAATTCCATTGTTACTGATAAAATGGTATATTGATTTTAAAAAAATCAGTGATATCTACTTACTAAGCATTTTCCCCATGGAAACTACTAAACAGGGTGATTTTCTTCTATTAGGGAACAAATGATCATGTCATTTACTATTTTGTAGGTTTTTCTCCTGGTCAAGCATCCATATGTTTTTAATGGCTTTTAAAACAAACAAACAAACAAACAGACAAGCAAACAAACAAACTAACTAACTAACTAAACCGAACTCAGCCCGAATGTACCTTAATTCCTTTCTTTTCATCAGTGAGGCACAGAGCTTTCTTCACTACACAGCCTTATCTTG
Organism: Galeopterus variegatus; assembly: GCF_000696425.1. Taxonomy (NCBI): domain Eukaryota; kingdom Metazoa; phylum Chordata; class Mammalia; order Dermoptera; family Cynocephalidae; genus Galeopterus; species Galeopterus variegatus. The sequence goes on from NW_007727208.1 coordinate 615,561, forward strand.
AAAGATTCAAATACAGAGGATCTAGTGCTGCTCACCTAAGAGGGGCTGGAACTCAGAATAGAACATTCCTCCAAATGGAAAACAGCTCAGGCGGTTAATGCAAATGAATTTCAATTGGCTTTGAATGAAATAACTACTTTATAAATCACTTTCTTGTGTATCTAATTACCAAAATATTTACAAAATGTCATACCTAACTAAGATTCTTGGTATTTTTTTTTTTCAGTTAGATTCTCTGTCCTTACACAAAAACTCTACAATCTGATATCTGTGANTTCCTTGTGTGAACTGCAGCAGGCCTTTGGGAGGAGACACAGTTGCAGGAGTCACTTTTCACTGGGCTGTCCCAGAGCTGGATCATGGGACCAACTCAGCTCAGGGCTCCACCCTAGAGGCCATGAACTTGCTATAAATGCAGCCCCACCTTTAGAGCTGGGTAACGAAGCACCGGGCCTGCCTGCTTGCAACAGGTGAGCAAGTATCAGCCATTGTGAAGCCTGGAAGAGGCTTTACCCTGATCTAGATGCAGATCAGTGCTCTCCCCAAATTCCATTGTTACTGATAAAATGGTATATTGATTTAAAAAAAATCAGTGATATCTACTCACTAAGCATTTTCCCCATGGAAACTACTAAACAGGGTGATTTTCTTCTATTAGGGAACAAATGATCATGTCATTTACTATTTTGTAGGTTTTTCTCCTGGTCAAGCATCCATATGTTTTTAATGGCTTTTAAAACAAACAAACAAACAAACAGACAGACAAGCAAACAAACAAACAAACAAACAAACAAACAAACTAACTAACTAACTAAACTGAACTCAGCCCAAATGTACCTTAATTCCTTTCTTTTCATCAGTGAGGCACAGAGCTTTCTTCACTACACAGCCTTATCTTGAAAGATTCAAATACAGAGGATCTAGTGCTGCTCACCTAAGAGGGGCTGGAACTCAGAATAGAACATTCCTCCAAATGGAAAACAGCTCAGGCGGTTAATGCAAATGAATTTCAATTGGCTTTGAATGAAATAACTACTTTATAAATCACTTTCTCGTGTATCTAATTACCAAAATATTTACAAAATGTCATACCTAACTAAGATTCTTGGTATTTTTTTTTTCAGTTAGATTCTCTGTCCTTACACAAAAACTCTACAATCTGATATCTGTGACATAATATCTAATCTCCTTTCTTGAAAAATATGTACATGTAAAACCTGATTTACAACTGAGGAAGTCAAACTTTCCCTTTTGAAAGTAACGTATTGGTAGAAAATGAAAAGTTCAATGAAGACTGGTGACCTTCTGAACTGTTTGCATGGGGATAAATAACTCAAGGGCATTCTGTAGTTCTCCAAAGTCAGATCAAGAGCATACATCAGGCTTTAGAAAAACTCATCCCCTTGGAAGATAATCTCAATATACTGTGTGAGAAAGGGCATTGAAGTGTGACGGAAAGAATGTCAGAAAAGAGTGATCTATTGAAAGGATGATCATTGTATTTAGGAAAAAGTAAGTTGCAAGCTTAGGTAGATATTCATATAGATATTCTCCAGGATTTAAGGGGTTCATGATTTCTCAAGGAGACCAAAATGCCTGGGTAATAGTGAGGGGTGCTTAGTCGTCTGTGTTCTGGCCTCACTCAGAAATAGCCTGGACTTGATGGGCCAGTCTTGCCAGTGAGACATTAGGTCACCCCCTTCCTCTGCCCTGCAGAGTGGGTCAGTTCCTTGGAGGCAAAAGGGATGGGTGTTGAGTTTAGGGACTGAAGTTTGGGGTGGTGTTTGCTTTGAGGTTGCAATAGATACTCTGGAGCTGCTTCTTGCTTGGAGATGACCCAGTGTCCAAGAATGGCTGTTGTGGGAGAGTTGTGTTCCCGCAAAAGATATGTTAAAGTCCTAACCCTCAGTACCTGTGAAAGTGACCTTTTTCGGAAATAGGATCTTTGCAGATGTTATCAATTTACTTGAGGTCATACCGGAGTAGGGTGGGCCCCAAATCCAACGACTGGTGTCCTTATAAGAAGAGAGAGATTTGGAGATACACACAGGAAGAAAAAAGTATCATGTGACAACAGAGGCACAGGTTGAAGTGATGCTGTCCTTAACGAAGCAAAAGAACACGAAGGAAACTATAACCACTAGAAACACCAGAAGCTAGGAAAAGCCAGGAAGAATTCTCCCCTAGAGCCTTCAGAGGCAGCATGGCCCAGCCAACACCTTGATTTCAGACTTCTAGGTTTCAAGATGGAGAAAATATATTTTGGTTGTTAAAACCACAGTCCTAGGAAACTAACACAGTGGCTGAGATACAACCTCTAGGTTTTTCTTCTTCTGCAATCGAAAGACTGAACCTGTTTGTCTTAAAAGGGTAAGAGAACTAAGTAAATTTGCTTTTGAGGTTAGACTTGGGTAGATTCCTCTATGGTGAGTTAGATGAGCAATATACGGTGGAGTAAAGTCCAGATAATATTTAGCTGGGGTGATTTCAGAAAAAGAGCCAAGAAGCCTGGGAGTCAGCAAGCAAGCAAGCAAAGTGATCCGGCTGGCCTGAAGCAGCAGACAGTGACATCCAGAGGAAGTGGGGGCCTCTCTGGAGTCCTGCTGAGCGGGGCCAGGTGGAGAGCCAGGAAAGCTCAAAGTAGGTGGCATGGAGGGACTTCAACCAGCTGATAACAGGTGTGTGCATGGCGATAAGACCATCCCTGTCCCCTGCCAAGAACAAGGAGAGACTGTGGCTGTAACTGAGAAGCAGCAAGAAGCGGGGCTTTGAGGACATGGGCAGGGCTCGGTATAGTTTCCTTACAGTGTTCTTAAGATATTCCATGTGAAATAAGGCAGAGTACAGAATTCTAAC
>NW_007727208.1:619439-620516 GCF_000696425.1 Galeopterus variegatus
CAAAAAAAAAAAAAAAAACAAAAAAAAACAAAAAAAAAAACCTCAAAATAGCAGCAAGATCAAACTGAGGAAAACTTAACTTTACCATGATATATTTTTTTCTTTACAAAATTTGATACCTACTTCTCAGAAGAAAATGGTGAAAAGGAAACTGCGTGAATACTTATTATTTTTCATTTGTTGCATACCACAATTAGTCACCACTTAGTAATTATATAGGAAAGGGCAAACGGGCTGTATTATCCAGGGGTGGTCTTAGGTGAGGGTGAAGCAGACAGTGTGACTTTGGCAGCCTCGGATTTGTTCTGCTGATTTATTTCTTCTTTCCTTGCTCCTTATTTAATACAAAATTTCTCTAAGAAATCTTCATGTGTGAGCATTGATCAACATTTTCACAAAATGGAGACACACAGGATATTAAAGACCATAATGTTAATATACTTTACACCTGACATTCCTGACTCCTCTTTGCTTTCTCTAGTCCTTTCCAAATCTGCAAATCTGCGTGGAGTGGGACAGGAGAGGAGGAGATACAAAGGCTGAGAGGGAGGCAAACTCATTTCCTGTATTACAAAGTCAGCTCTCACTCCCCACCCCGGGGCACTCCAATGCCTTCCCTCTACCTAAAGCCAATTCCTGTGCAAAGAGGTCCCTTTATGTCCCCTGTCCTCAAGAAAAGTCTTTCCTTAATCGTTACACCAACTCTAGAGGACCCTTCCTTTCTCTGCAACTCAAATCTCTGTTGTCCAGACTCTTTGCACTAACTGAAATCACCTTTCTGGGACAGCTCCCCACAACTTACAGGGATCAGCTTACCTGACCATGGAAGGTTCTAAAACGTGCTCACAGAAGTTGAACACACACTCTCCTCTCTCAAGTAAAGTACAAGACACTTTAAACAGATCATCTGTATTTTCAAACACACGACTGACTCCCAGGGGCAGGAATTTGAGACCAGGTGGGAAATGAGGGTCATGGGATGTGGAGGAGCTATGTGGGAGCCTGTGGGAACTTGTCAGGGGTCCTCATAGCCCTTCAGGAGGCTGTTGCCTAATCAACCTATTTCAAAGGATGGCC
>NW_007727208.1:621110-625142 GCF_000696425.1 Galeopterus variegatus
TTTTTTTCCCCTAAATGGAACTATTCTGACAACAAGGAAAAAAGGGCAAACTGCACACACATGCACGCATGCAATCTTCTCCCCAAATCCCTGGAAGTCTTTACTCTGTTTTAATTTCCTGCTAATATCATCTAATGATAATCTCACTAAAAATCCATCTGATTTTACAGTAAACTTTTGTTCAAATGGCATCTCTAGACTGTATCATTAAGATTATTTGACCATGTGTGCACGTGCACGCGCTCACGGTTTGCCCTGTTTTCCTTGTTGTCAGAATAGTTCCATTTATAGAAAAAGCCCTTAGCCTATGATGATTTTAAATAAATAGTTCAGCTACAGATAACTGAAATCCCGTACATCTGCCTTCATGAAGTTCAGCTTATTTAATAGTTGCAATTCACATATATCCTGGAAAATGCATAGAATTTGATTTTTAATATAATCCTAATGTTGCTGACTTCTCAGCAACACAATGTTAGTATTTATTGCAGCCAACACTCACTATGCTTACTTTGTGGCAAACTCTTTTCCAAGTTCTTATATTTACTCAGGTTATCTTCCCAGTAACACACAAGGTGGGGCCTGCTATTTTTCCCATTTACAGATGGGGAAACAGAGCCATGGATATGTTAAGTGACCTACGTCTCAGTGGTGGGGTGAAAGATTTGGGTATTGTGGAGGTTACCGAGCAGACCCTAGGACCCAAGAGAAAACAGAAAGGGAAGATGTGTTTTAAGTAAAGGTTGAAGTCAATGCCATTTAACCATCAGCATTAGTATCTGTTTTTATACTTATAGCACTCCAAAACTGAGGTTTTGGACAAAACCCCTTTCCCAAATGAAGCCAAAACTTGCTAGGTAATAGGCACAAGATATATACCGTGGATAATACCCAGCTCCCATCAGTTTCCCAGAGTTGTTTCTGGGGTCTTCTTCAGTTCAGGGCCACTCTAACTCAACCCACCCGATGACACCAGGGTGCTCCAAGACTACGCTCAAGGTTCATTCATTTGTGTTTGCCACTTACTGGCCCCACAACCACTGCAGAGTAAAAAGATGTCATCCACACAACAGCCCACCCTCAGCAGTGAATTGGAAAATCAGGAACTGGTGACAGTCCATATTTAGATAAATTGAAAGGTTCCCCTACAAGAAAGTCTGGTCCATTTTACCTAACAATACCATACTTAGTGGTATAATTTCTCTCTTTGCCCCATTGCTAACATTTTTACTCCAAGTTAGCATGTCAAGTAAAGTCTAATACAAATGTCTGAGTTCTGGGTTGCTCTTAGCAACATCTATTAATCTGAGCTTCTAACCTCCTTTACTGAAGAATAGTAACCATGGTGAGAACTGGAAATGTTCACTGGCATCAAGATTGCCCACAATCTCTCCCTTTTTAGCAATTATTTAAGTTTTGCTCTTAGCAACATCTATTAATCTGAGCTTCTAACCTCCTTTACTGAAGAATAGTAACCACGGTGAGAACTGGAAATGTTCACTGGCATCAAGATTGCCCACAATCTCTCCCTTTTTAGCAATTATTTAAGTGCTTTAAAAGCTCTGTTTCTTTCACTGTTTTTTAAGGCAAGATAGAAGAAGTTGATTTTCCAATGATCGTTCTGACTTGACAGTTTTACTTGGAATTACCACGGCCTTTGAGTTTCAGGTTTGGGCTTAAAAGGTTTGGTGGTACAGAAGGGCGGCAGTTGTCCAGACCTGACTGTCGGCTGATACCTGCTCCAGGCCTGGAGCAGAGAGGAGGAAGGCTGAGGACCAGGGGGATTATCAAGACCTGGTGGACTCCTGTTTCTTCAACGGGTGGCAAGAATTGTCTGCTCCTTTCACTTAACATTTGCTTTCCCTAGTTTGGCCGCATTGTTTAAGGAGACTTGTGCTGACAATCAGGTGCAATTCAAAAGAAAGTAGATTTAGAAAAAAAAAAAAGAGTTGGGGGTGAGGACAGGGGGAGAATTCTATCATAAAAAATAAAACACTGTATTGTTAAAAACAAGATGGTCGGGATGCTTGGGTGAGGGGTTTAGTGCCTATGGCATCAACCCAGCATTGAGGGTTGATGAAGGTTCTTATAAAGAACGTAGGGTTCTTTATAAAGGTTCTTTATAAGGGATTTATAAATGTAAATATGTGGGAGGGCAGGTGTACGGAATTTAGAGGACTTTCCCATTGATAAAGCGCAATGTCTGCAAAATCAGCTTCTGTCTACTGTCTAAATACCTAGACCTCATGTTGAGTACTAAGGTAAAATGGAAAAAAAATTTAGTGATACAAAGAAGTTTCCTTTCAATAAAGAAACCTGTTCACTCACCACTCAGCATATAGAAACACACTTTGTTGACTCCAAATATGAATCAAAGAGATCCCAGTGGTTTACTAATTTAGAAGAACAAGTTTACTCGTTCCTTAATGATTTCAATGGAGCTGAAATGGGGTATGAAATATAGCACACTATGGGACAAAAAACCATTGAGGAAGAAAGCTACAGAATGACGAAGGAATAACAACAGTATATTTATTGATTTCCATGTCTTCTCCAACATCTGCCTACACTTTTAATTTAATCAAGGCAGCCTGATTATGTGTGGCTTTTAGCAGACACAAATACTCGCACTTTGCTGACCCTTGAAGAACACATTATTTACAGTTAAAGCAATTTTTGTGTAAATGATGGTGCTGTTAACCTTTGAGGGTCATTCAAATATTTTCTGAGAAATTGGCTGCTTTGAGTTCTTTCTTAGATTGCCATGTGTTTCATTTTCGTGCAGAACAGATGACAGGCCAGGCATTCCAACAGGAATTGAGTTAATTTAACTAATTCCTGTCAGAGGAAGTGAAGTGCTGGGACTGCTCGTCCCAGCGAGGGATTTTCCTTCTTCCATCACAGAAAAAGCAAAATGTGCTGCCTGGTTTTGTAACTCGGCAAGTTTAGAAATATTTTTAAGCTTTCTGCTTTGCCAAATGTTTCATTAAAAACTATTTTCTTTCTATTTCATGCCAAAAAATGTCACCCCCCAAACATCTTTTCCCATATCTGGCCGCACGTCCAGGATTTCTTTTTTTCTCTATGAATAAATAATTTTTCCGGGCTATAAAAATGTCAGTTGCTTTATCAGATTAAACATATCTTTATATAGAAAAAGCATTTAAAACATTCCACCAGTGGGTCTAAGAAAGGATTCCTACTTAGTATGATTTTGTTAAATTGATTTTCATCAAAATATTAGGTCTTGGGGCCGGCCCCGTGGCACACTCGGGAGAGTGCGGGGCTGAGAGCGCAGCGACGCTCCCGCCACGGGTTCAGATCCTATATGGGACTGGCCGGTGCGCTCACTGGCTGAGTACGGTGCAGGCGACACCACACCAAGGGTTGTGATCCCCTTACCAGTCACGACAAAGACAAAAAAAACCCAACAAAAAACAAAGAAACAAACAAAATATTAGGTCTTGAATTCTTTTTTGTGATTCTCAATGAAAAGTTCAGGCTTGTTTTACAACATTTTCAATTCTACTTTTTCTCCCATTGTCTTCATACTATTCCCTTTTACTATAAAGCATTAAATAAGATTTAATTTCTGTCTTTGGCCAAAATAATACCTTGGAAATGATACGCATGCAGAGAACCCTCTGGTTCCATTCTCTATTTGCATAGTTAGCTCCAGTTAGAAGAGTTCAGCTGTCAAGGTTTCAGGAAACTCTAGCATTAAAAAAGTGTGAACTTGCAAATTAGCTGTCAAGTTTAATAGAAAGTGAATAATGCAGCCAAATGCTGAGTTGTTTCCATTCCTGGTGTCTATTGATCTTGCTGCTAGGTAAAGCTCAGGCAAATAGGAACACTGACAGAGAGCAATTTGTATGGGTTGGTTTGGTATTTTCTTTTTTTACCAGCTAAAAAACAGTAATTACATTCACAAAGTGAAAACACGGAATACATAGTGTTAGAGTCAGAAATATAGGGCAAAACAAAAGCATGCTTGAAAAAGCAATAGAAGTGGTACACCTAAAATGTGATAAA
>NW_007727208.1:625566-625914 GCF_000696425.1 Galeopterus variegatus
AGGGCAAAACAAAAGCATGCTTGAAAAAGCAATAGAAGTGGTACACCTAAAATGTGATAAATATTCATAGAGAAATAAACTGTATGGTATCAGCTCTTGTAAGACCATCAAGGACCTGGTGTAATACTCTATAGATTTAAAGCTTAACATCGGGCAACTTAAAGTATGGCTATTTGTTACTGATATTTAACTAATCATTGTAGGTAAACCTACCATAAGCAAAAAGTATTTTCAGTTAATTTTTAAAGTCTCTGTGTGTTTGTGAGTGTATGAGGTTGTGTGTATGTTCAGGGTGTGGGGAAAAGGCTTCTGGTCTTTTATAAATGGTTCCCCTTAAATTTTCTGGTT
>NW_007727208.1:626240-628065 GCF_000696425.1 Galeopterus variegatus
TCAGGGTGTGGGGAAAAGGCTTCTGGTCTTTTATAAATGGTTCCCCTTAAATTTTCTGGTTTGCAAATATTTATCACAAATGTAAAAATGCAAGCTTATTATATTTGAACAGCAAAAGATGAGGGTATGCAAACATTTCAAAGAGGGTACACGGCAATATGACTGGGTAATGCCACAAAGTTGCTTCAGAATAAGCCAAAATTCTGTCAAAGATTGGAGTACTTGGGAACTAGAGGATGCAGCAAATTATTTTGCTTGTCTTCAACCCATTGTCATCCTGTCACAAACCATACCAAATAAAATTTCCATCTCTCTCCCATCTTATTATTACATGGCCATTTCCCCTTCATGCATGGGGAATTGGTTATTTACATTTTGAAAATATCAAGCAACTCAAAACACTTACGTTTTGTTGAACCAGGTCTCCCATGGTAAAATGATAAAACCCAGCACAGTGAGTTTGCTTCCTAGGAACAGCAAATCAGCATCATGATGCACCCAAGCCAGAAATAATAGCCTTCATTTGCTGCAATTGGTTTAGTATCAGTGCTATAAAAAATAGATGATGGAAAACCGGAGCCCTTGACAGAAATACAAGTCTGCTGTGTGTGGCTTGCACAGGAATGGAGCAGAGAGAAGTGGAGGTCTTGACTATACATCAAACTTGGGCTTCACCTATGCTGACAAGCGGAAGCACGTGCCCAGTGTACACAAGCTGTCAGGACATTCATCACTGCGGGCACGGGCAACACCTGATTCGATTTACATAAATGGCAGCGAGCTAAACACATGCATTCCTGTTAGAATTCAATTGGCATAGAAACTTGAGCCTGTGGAATATCACTGTAGAGTGAGCAGGCCAAGTTGTTTATAGTACTTGGGTTTTCCTCTTTGCTTTTGAAAGAAGGTAATTTCCAACCAAGAAGGATCTGTGGCTTTGGCATAAAGAAAGCTGGAAGTCAGTGAAATAAAAGCTTGAAGGTCAGCCAGTCTGTGCTGCAGCATGGAGTGAGGTAGGGAGGCTAAAACGCAAAACAAGCAGCTCAGACCAGTGCTAAGTGCATGTACTGATCCCTTGGCATAGACTTGGAGCCCAAAAATGCATAGAGAAAGCCTAACTAAAAATTGCAAATTTAGGACCTATGGGTGCTTCTCTAAATATGACACTGTCTATGAACACAAATAGACATAAGATGACATAAAGGCAGAAAAGAAAATCATCATTTGAAATCTTTAACATTACATAACATGAGGAGTCAAGAAGGAATAATGCTGAGAGAATAACAGAGAGACATGCATGAAAAATACTTTCTGCTGCTTCAGTCCTACGGCTGCTTTGGAAGCAGATGCTCGGCCTGAGCCCCACCCTCGTCCTCCCCGTCTTTATGCACTCCTGCTTTCGTGGCCCTGCTTGGACCTGCGCTAGAATCAACATCAAGCAAACTAGAAATACACTTTTGTTTTCATGATCTGCTTTATTTCTGGTCCATTAAGCTGGACAAATCCAGCCACACACTGGCCAGTTGACAAGAACAAACTTGGATGCTTGGCCTTTGGGGTGATGATGAAGATTATAAACAACACCTCTGACCTCACCTGGCCTTCCACTTGATCCTGGCCTGTATTCACTTTGTCTTATCTCCTACATTTCACAGCCATTTGTGTTTAATGCAGCCTCGAATCCTTCCAAGGTTGAAGGCCCTCCCCGATTCCCTGACTGGCCTTTGTCTGAAATTGGTATCTCAGCTCTCTTATATTATTTCCGACTTGACTTGCTCCACTGGCCTGTTTTCTCTGCTAATTCTTGGTGAAGACAGTAATCTCT
>NW_007727208.1:628612-635181 GCF_000696425.1 Galeopterus variegatus
TGTATTCACTTTGTCTTATCTCCTACATTTCACAGCCATTTGTGTTTAATGCAGCCTCGAACCCTTCCAAGGTTGAAGGCCCTCCCCGATTCCCTGACTGGCCTTTGTCTGAAATTGGTAGCTCAGCTCTCTTATATTATTTCTGACTTGACTTGCTCCACTGGCCTGTTTTCTCTGCTAATTCTTGGTGAAGACAGTAATCTCTAGTTCTCAGGGGTCAGCCCTGGCTCCAAGAGTTTGGGTGAGGAGTTCAAGCAACCCTTGGGGATCTTATGTTTCAAGCCTGTCAGCAGCTGGCACTTCAGGGCTACTTGATTCCTAAAGGAAGCAGGAAAAAAAACCAAAAACAACTGAACTGGGTAAAGGCAATGCATATACACACCAGGAGCATGACTGTGGGGTTAGACTGGCTGGCTTTGAATCTTGCTCCCATTGCTGATTGGCCCCTTAAGCTTGCACATCACAAATGGCAATAATAATAGTTCCTACTTTATAGGTTGCTCTTACACTCATTCATTTGTTCATTCCTTCAGTAAATATTTATTGAGTACCTACTAATCTCCCAGACAACAGAGATCCAGAAATGTTCAGAGCGTATAAAAGTCCCTGCCCTCATGGAGTTTACATTCCAATGCAGTTTATTTCAAGGGTCCAATAAGAGAATCCACCTAAACTGCACACCGTAGTGCCTCTGACATAGTAAATACTCATGAACCATTAGCTATAATCATAACAATAAAAATAAACTTTTAGTAAAGGATTTAACTGGGTCAGGCAAAAATCATTAATAAAGATGTATCTGCTTTAGTGAAAAGAGAGAAAATATAGGGAAGAGAAGTATTTGCTAAAATCATTCATCAATCAGACAGTAAGTAGATGCTGAGTTGTTTCCCAAGCCTTGACCTGTACTATTTGTAATATCTGTGCCAGGTATTACACACCTGGGAAGATGTATTTATGAACTTCACACCTGTATGCACATTATCCGACATGCTCTGCAGCTTATACAGCATTCAGCGTGTGTCAGCACCATCCTTCGCTCTAAAGAGCCCCACCAAGAATAGGGATGTGGTGCTCCAATGTATTTATGAACTTCACACCTGTATGCACATTATCCGACATGCTCTGCAGCTTATACAGCTTTCAGCGTGTGTCAGCACCATCCTTTGCTCTAAAGAGCCCCACCAAGAATAGGGATGTGGTGCTCCGAGCCCTTTGGGCATGGTGGGTACCAGCTCTAGTTTCCTAAAGAAGCATCTATCTCATTTACATCCATCTACGAAAGCAACCTAGATCTGAATCTTAGATCTCAAGATTAGAAAGAGAGTAAGATTGAGGTTTTGTGGTGTTATTCTTTATTAGATACACTTAAAAATTAAGTCACCAATTTTTTTACAATAATTTCCATTTACTACTTTTTGATAGTATGCTAGTGAGACTGGCTAGTTTTACAATGTGCTGCTTAGAGGAGATTTGCCATTGATAAGTCATTTGATCTCCCTAAATTTTGGCACAGCGTGAAAATGTAGAATGTTTTCAACTCTCTTTGCATACCCACTTGATCCCTGATAGAGCTATTGGTTTTGCAAAGACTTCCCCAACTTCCCCTGTTGCTACCTTGGATGATGAAGAACACACAGATGATCCCTCAGTAGCAGCAATCTCAGACCAGGCTATGAGTCTTGTAATTGTTTATTCCATATCGTCCTTCAGCGTTGAGGATGAAGATTTAGAGCTAAAAACCGTGATATGTGATGACTTATCACCTCTTTTCTGTATGCACATGCAGTAGTTTATCATTCTGCTTTTTAGTTTCATGATCCACTCAATAAATTCTATGTGGGAGAGGATTCAGGTTATCAAATGAGTGGTTAGACCAGGCTCATTTTAAATTCTTCTTCCTCCTTCCTCTCCTGCTCCTTTTCCTCCTACTCCTGCTCCTCTCCTTCTGCTTATTTCTTTGCTATTCCATCTCCTAAAAGTTCATGTGGTTGGGTTAGTTGCTATGATCATGTGAGGGCTGGTGGTTTCAATACAATACAACCCGGAGTATAAGTTATTGATTGCACTTATGTGGAACTTGGGACCACAGTAGGTCCATGTAGCCTTTTCCAGGGCTCCCAAGTGTACCTGGTGGATTTTGGATTCAGTTTCCCATTCACTAATTTAGTCTATTACTCCAGTCGATAGTGTACTATCAGGATAGAAATAGTCCATGACCGGAGTTTTAGACTCTGCATTACTCAAGAAGACCTGTGGTTGTGATTGCGTTTCACAGGGTAGTACTGGTAAGTTATCATTACTCAGATCATCAGTTTCCTTCAGCTCAAAGCAATGAAGTGATGTCATCTTGCAAGCTATGCAAACAGGTAATGGCCCTAATGAGTCCATCACGTTCAGTTAATCTGAATTGTCAGAATCTCAGAATAAGAACTTTCTACAAATTCAAAAATGTTTGGTGGACTGGCAACATGGATCATTCAGAGATGAATCACGACATAAGGAACATAATGGGATGGATGGTCAATACATATTAAAGATCAGGCTGCTAAAACCTGACTTCTACCATTACATTGTGACATTGTGAAACAAGATTTTCCCTTTAGCCTTAGGCAGTACCCTTTGATGAGGAAATATTCAGTAGTGGTGAGTCTGCCTTTGGACTAGGGGCTCAGAAGAGAGAAACATATTAAAGTTATCGAAACTGTTCTTTGGCCCGGTTCCCAGCTGACTTTCATTAGGTTGCCAGGACTAAGGAGATGGTAAGGCCAGGAAAGAACACTAGTGGCCTAGGTCAGCTGTCCCTGCAAGTGCTGCACCAGCATCATCATAAGGCACACTTTTGGGGGTGTTTTTCAAAAGTGTGATGGATTTCTAGGGATCCACATAGTATCTTTTATCTGATTAGAATTACTTAGGTGGGAATGCAGTCTGTGGTTATAGATGAGGACAAGCTAGGACAAGCTAAGGAATCCATCCTGCAGTCCATCCATCCACTCAAAGAAAGAGAAGCCTGCTCTCGGTGACACCCAGGAACTAGGAAACTAGCATTTAACAGCACAGCATCCCAACATGTGACCTTAAGACTGGGCTTTAATCAAGTGAACTATGGCCCTGGGCCTCAATGTGGAGTTGCTGGAACTGACCTCTCCATTGTCAGGACACTCATAAATTCACCAGGGAAACTCTTTAAATCATGCCGGTTTTGGTTTATGCAGTATGTTCTCTAAACTCTATTTTCAGAGTTTAGTCTCCGTCAATCTTGTCCTTCCATATTTATGTATTTACACCTGCTTCTGGAATTTGGAGCAAGGTGAACTGGGGAGTAGGGCTCTCAAATCCTTGAAGGATTGCACAAATCTCTCTGCACATTGAAGCAAAAACAGCCTCCATTGCCAAGCCAAGTTATCAAGGGAGGGTCCATGGGCAATTTTAAGCAGCTAACCGCTGATGGTGAGAGAAAGTTTTATTACGGATTTTGTAGCCACAGTTGTGATATTGCTAGACATAGAGTTGATTTGTTAACCACATCACAATAATTTTTCCATTCAATTAGATTTTGTTGGTAAACTTACTCATCAAGTTTTTGTAATCCAAGTGATATAGTGACAAATGATAGTTAAAACTGGCTTATTATTTGAGCGGTTTTATATTTTACCTTTGGCAACTGGAGTCTAGTTTGTTGATGAGCTTCTGTGCCCTACTGCAAGAAGGAGCACCTTTCCACCTGAAGAGAATGAAGGTCCCACACATAATATTTTCAGAAAAGAGCCTGAGGAAGAATGCAAGAGAACCCCAAACTAAGATGGTATTCTTAAGATGGTATTCACAGAGGATGGTGGAAAGTGGCCAGAAAGTGTTTTGAAATATGGCTTACTTCCTACAGTTATGGCTTGGGGTTTTTTTTGCTGTACATTTGGGAAACTTTGAGCAAGACCCTTTTCATAAAAAGTGTTCCTTGATAGAGCCATGGGATTCCACAGCCACTAGGGGCACATTGTCATTAGCTAACCACTGGAGGTGGTGCAAAGGGAGGACGTTCAACTACCCAGCCTTCACACAGAAGCTGCTCCAAGCCATCTGAGATGAAGAGGAGCAAGGGACAGTCAGCATAAGCTGCTGCTGCAAAAGCAGCTGGGGGACTGGGATTGCCACGAGCTCAGTAGCCCAATGAAGGCCTGATGCTGTTGCCAGGAGAGACTCCCAGGAATCATTCCTGCTCTGAGACACCTCTGGGAACAGCAGAGACTGTCAGAGAAGAGTTAATTGCTTTGGCCTTCCTGCCTTCTTGATATCCCATTGAGAATCAGCCTTGAGGGAGAAGGAGATAGAGTCCTCATTTTGTATTAAGCAACAACAAGAAAGAAAAAAAATTTTTTTCACCCTAAATCTTGATGGGATTGGAAATTGATTAATCAGTCACACAGATCTCCGAGGCCTGGCCATTCTGGCTCGGAATCAGTGACAAATGTGTTAAGTTGTGTAACCCAGGGGTATACGAACTTTTAGAACAGCAGGATTTTATGAAGGGAAGAAACTGCAAAGATAAATGAGTTCAATGTATACATTAGTGTATGAGGACATAATTTTGGTGACGCTGAAGAGGCAAAAGCAGAATGGGTCAGAGTAGAACAGTTTGCCAGGAGTTCACAGATCTAATTAACAGAAGAGTTTCAGTTGCCCATTTAGACAAAACAAACACAGAAAGAGAGACCAAAGCCCTTAATGAAACCCAAAGAGGAAAAAAAAAAAAAGAAAGAAAAAAAAAGAAAATTCATGCCTACCGAGTGTATAGCCATAAGCTCCTTATAAACAAAAATGAGAAGCTATTCTTTGGGGACTGTTGCTCTCTTGCTGCCCTCATTTGGGTGCTATGGCCTCATTTTCTGTCAACAAACACTGGTCGGGCTGGTTGCTAAGAGTATTCACTGGAGAAATAATTAACTGTTCAAATGTGACCATGAACATGTAGATGGATACATGTAGATACCACCCTCTGATCTTGATATGTTGTTGAGAGACACGATGCTGTAGTAGATTGATGCTGGACTCTGGACTGTCCCACGAACCCAGGTTGGAATCCTTGCTCTGCCACTCACTAGATGCGTGACTCAGAGCAATTTAAAAAAGATTCTTGTGAAGCTAATCTCCATGTGTAAAGTATCATTTTTTTTTTTTTTTTGTGACCAGTAAGGGAATCGCAACCCTTGGCTTGATGTCGCCCGCACCGTGCTCAGCCGGCTGGACTCTGGACTGTCCCACGAACCCAGGTTGGAATCCTTGCTCTGCCACTCACTAGATGTGCGACTCAGAGCAATTTAAAAAAGATTCTTGTGAAGCTAATCTCCATGTGTAAAGTATCATTTTTTTTTTTTTTGTGACCAGTAAGGGAATCGCAACCCTTGGCTTGATGTCGCCTGCACCGTGCTCAGCCGGTGAGCACACCGGCCATCCCTATATAGGATCCGAACCCGCGGTGGGAGTGCCGCTGCGCTCCCAGCGCCACACTCTCCCGAGTGAGCCACGGGGCCGGCCCTAAAGTATCATTTTTAAGTGTCAATTATGGATATCAATTATGTACAAGTATAAAATTCTGCTTAATTTGATCACAATTGAACTGTGAGTTTAAATTTGCTCATAATCCCAACAACACTGCTTCTTTCCCATTGGAAAATATCAAGAATTTAGAACACATCTGCATTCAGAATCCACACCCCTCAAATCATATATTTGAAAAGACTCACAAGTTCAATGGCATCATATTACCCATCATAACATAACGGCTGAGGTGATGAGCGTGCTCTGTTCGAGTGTCCCAGTCACACTGCACAACAGAAAACTCTAGAGTGGATCAGTTCTGCTGTGGAGTCCCCAACATGATCTTTATTGAAGTTTATTGATAAAGTTGGTGCACTCTTTACATAGTTTTTTTTTGTACCAAATGGAAAATATATTAACTAATTCCAAAGTAACAAATAAGCACCACTTTCAACCACATCTACTAATGAGTTGCTCGTTTGAGAATAAAATTCTCCCTCTTGGTGCAGTGAGTAGTGCTCAGGAGTGATACAGAATTTGAATGAGAAAATGTGACCATTTATTTTATTTTATTTATTTTTTTTGGCTTTCATTTATATTTTGAAACATGGGGGTAAGCTACAAGCTACTTAGGAGCACTTACACCTTTTTCTTTTTTTTTTCCCTTTTGATATGGTTTCTCTCTCTTCTTCTCTTTGACCTTAGATAGGTGTTAGACTTGAAATCACATGAGCAAATAGCAATCAAATTCCCGTCATATATAAGGCACTTCAAGGGATGTGAAAAATTTCACAATGTAGTTCCTGCCTCAAAAAGTTTATAACCTTGTTTGGGAAGACAAAACATACCACATGAAAAGTTCATGATATATGATTTAAACAAGGGATCAAACAAATTGTAGAGAAATTGTTATATAACATGAATATGTCCATTAATTGCTAAAGGAATGCTATCAGCTCTAACTACTATGTGAATTTGGAAAAGAGAGAAGTTCAGGAACTTTTCAGCTAGAGGTAGATGACTTTTGAGGT
>NW_007727208.1:636115-644233 GCF_000696425.1 Galeopterus variegatus
CCATGTGATCTGCTTGTACATGCCGCTTTTCCGCCATGAGTAGAAGCAGCCTGAGGCCTGTGCAGGTGCAGCTGTCCCAGGATCGTGAGACAAATAAACCTCTGTTCTTTATACATTACCCAGTCTCAGGTAGTTCTGTTACAGCAACACAAAACAGGCTAATACAGCAGTCATCTTGGACATTTTGATAAATTAGATGGCAAAGGGGCAAGAAACAATTACCCTTAGGGAAAGTCAATTTCCAACTAAACTCAGTGAGGGTAGATTGAGGGCTGGTTCTAGCAGTGAAGGGAAATGCAGCTGCTGAGCTGGTCCTCAGAAGATGGTTGAACCACTCTGAACAAAGTGGATACATATTGACCACAACAGAGACAAGTGTGTGTGTGTGTGTGTGTGTGTGTGTGTGTGTGTGCATGTACATGTACACACAAATGTTACAAGGATCGGGACAGCTGAGAGAGAGGAAATACAGGGAGAAAGGAAGTCAAGAAAAGACACCTGACATTCCACAGGAGAAGCTTAGGCACAGGAACAACTGGGACAACTCCAGAATACTTTAGAGAAGGGTTTTTACCAGAATCAGCATCTACAAACAAGCAAAATCACCTTTACATTGAGATGAAATTCAGAAATATTTTATTAACTAAGACAATGGTGTTCAACCACTGCAATTTTGTTCCCCAGGGAACATTTGACAATCTGCCAAGGTTGAGAAACCTAATTTAGAGGATCCCAGTGAAAACAGAGTAGTATCTTAAAAATAAAGTACATTATTACATGTTAACATTAAACATGTTAAATGTTAACATATGCATGTTAACATTTGCAAACAATATTGTACAGTTGGCAAATGTTAACATTGTACATTTACTAAAAATGAATTTAAGCAACAACTATTATTGTGGTTAGAATTCTTTAACACATACATATAGTTCAGTAGACTTTTAAAAAATATATTCAGCTTCATCATCCCTTTTTAATAAACTGAAAATACTTCCATCAAAATCTACTGGAAAGCAATGATATACTGAGCATTTTTTTTTTCAGAGAAAATTCAGATATAATGACTGGAAAATTACCAAAAAAAAAAAAAAAAGATTTAAAGGAGAAAAAAAACCTTAATTAAACCCAGCTACTGGTCCCATTTTATATTTATCTCTCTAAACTGTTAATGAATTGCGACCCATTTAGTCATGACAAAATGTATAACCTGAAGGATCTGTGTCCCTTTTGAGGTACTTAACAGATATTTAGCAGACAAGAAAATATTGTATGTCTATTATTCATAAAATTTGATCTTTAAATTGGCATTAACACGCCACTTTTAGAATACTAGAGGAAGCCCCAGCCAAATATATAAAGCAGTTACTGAGATGAAAGACACTCCACATGGGAGGAGCCCATCTCAGGACCAGTTAACCCAGCCATGAGTGCTGTATGGGTTGCTACAGCACATTAGCCACAAACAATTTCCATCCAAGGAAGAACACTTAGTGCAGCTACTGATGCATAATAAATATTTGATCCTAATTAGACCTAATGAATGAATTTTAATTCTGTATCCACCATGCCTTTGTAGGACACAGACACATAAATACCAAAAAAAAAAAAAAGATTTTGGGGGAATATGTAGAACTAGTCATTTTAACACCACTGCTAACATTTTTCATTTCCCTAAGCCATTTAATAATAATGAAGAATTGTCTAGAAATCTCTTTTAAAAGATAGATGTGGTTAAAAAATATCATCAGGAGAATTATAAATTGCATAGGATTCAATGCGATGTACTTTGTAATAAGAAATTTTAATTTCCTTTGTTTAATTTATTTTAATTCATCGAGAAGTTCAAGGTAAAATATACTTTCCAAAAATATAATCTGGCAAATTATAATTGGGGTACTAATTTGAAATTTGATTAAACAGATTCAAGTCTATTCTTTAAAGATTATTTATCGAAATGGTCCTTTCAGATAAAGTAAAAAGAATAACAATTTTGTTCTGGGGAATAAAAAAAATCTCTATGCATTACTTAGTTTCCATAGAATAACTCATTCTCTTAATAGGAAGAAATATTTAAGCAGCATTGTCCAAAAGACATATGTGTAATTTAAATGCTTTCAAATGGAATAGAAAAGGTAATTTTTCTGATTTTTTTCAAGTCTTTTAAAATCAGAGAGCTATTGGATGTGAGTTCTTAACATTACTGATCTTTTAAAAAATTTACCCTTGAGAAATATATATAATCACAAAATCTATTAAGACACATTTATGTGTTATATTAGAGAGTCATGCAGTTCTATAGCTTCATCAACTGTGTAAGGTTGGCCAACTACTGCAACCCACGACTTCCAAATCTTTGTGGCTTAACACTAGAAAATCAAACATCTAATGAAGGTCAGTAGAGGGTGGGGAGGCCTCTGTTCCAAGAGGAATGAGACCTCTATCCCTTATTACTCCACTATGCCATAGCATCCGAGAGTCCTCCACTTCTCCTGAGTCCAGCTGATAGATAAGAGTAGAGAAAACCAAGGATCATGCATAGACTTTACCAGGGATCCGAGAGGGGAACACATCACTTCTTCCACTGGCCTGAAATCAGTCACCTGGTTCCTCCTAAGGCAGAGGAGGCTGAGGAATGTCATATAGCTGCATGCCCAGGAGGAAAGGAAATGGAGTTCAGTGAAATGCATAGCATTGCCTCTGACAATTAAACAGGCAGGAAACAAACAAACGAAAAAAATACTAATGTCATATCTTTATATACTTAATAGATGTATTATCACTGATCAATTCTCTTAAGGATGTTGATTTGAAATATAGCTTTGGACAGAGGCAATATTAGGCTCTGTCAAGGTGGTCAGCATGTGTCCTGGGAAGCTGAGAACAGACCCAGTCACACAGTCGTCATGCCCAGACCACCATCCCGGTTTTCCAAGTAATCAAGCTCTTCTTTCCCCTTCGTGATTGACAGCCTGCTTCCCATCACAGTCAATGCAGGTCATAAAAAAGATTTGATTAGTGTCACTTACATTTTCATGTTAACATGGAGAAGAGTCACCATTACCTGGAATGAGACCATAGACTGCACTATCATTAGACTATATCAGAATTATGCTCCTTCAAGTTATCAGAAGGGAAAAGTCACAAGAAAACAATAGGCACCAGAAGCTTACACAAATGGAAGGATTTCGACATGGAAGGCAGTTTTCTACTCATAAAATGCACAACTTGAAATTTGGTATAAATATTAGATCCTGAATAATGCCAGCCACATTTTTACTGGCTGGAGATGGTACAATGAAAACTGTCATGGAGCTTGGAAGTACCAACAAGTCTTGAAAACCCATATTTGACTATCAAGCAGGGACTAGACCACACATTCACTCAGATCACTGGGGCTAAAGTTCTCACTTTGACTTTCTTATCATTTCAGCATTTCGAGCTAGAATAACTATATTCATTCTTTTAAGACTTTTCCTTTTAATTGTACATTAGAAAGGAAATGTCTTCGCATTCCTCATATTTCACTTGGCAGAAAATCTTCTGTTTGTTCATCTCACTTACCCTGATCTCATACCTAGTCATGTTTCTTAGAAGAACAAATTTAACTCTGAATGTGAGAAAACAGACCTGAAGTAAACATTAGTTAAAATGCAAAACAAAAAGTCAAAAATAAGTAAGTCCCAGATTTTTGCAAATGTTGTTTTAAAGGAAATATAAAATCGAGGCAGCTTGATCTGAAACAAATGAAGACATACAAGAATTTTAATAGTGTGCAAATGATTTTGACTGGTGGTTGGCAGAACAGATGTTAAATCAGCTGAACTCTTCACTTCCAGATTCTTGGTGGGAGGTTGTCCCAAGAATATTAAATAGAAGTTGCTCTAATCTTCTCTATCAGCTCAATATTGTTATCTTGTCTATGCCATTACAAGTCATTATTTACATTAGAACATGTAGCTTTGTAAAATTTAAAGATTATTGTAAATCAAATTAAAAATTTCCCCTTAGTACAGCTATAATGTGGGCGTTTATGTCACATGTATTTTTAATTATATTTTCCAAAACCCTAGGCAGTCGATTTAATAAAGAGGATATTTCATGAAGTTTACTCTTCTGTTCTAGCATGTTCTTGGCAGCTCATTCTCCAGAAAGAAATCATATCAGTCAGTCCACAGAATTAAAAAGATATCTATTTAAGCCATCCAAAACTTCAAGTTCTACTCATTGTGGAGGATGGTTGGAACTCTGTAACTTTAGCTACAAAGTTAGCCTACAAAAATTTATGTGGTACATAGTGCTTATAGGTAATACAGGTAGCATGCAGGGCTGGATCCTGAAGGGGGTTTTCTATTTTTCCACTCTGGGGATGGTTTTCTCATTGAACTGCATGGAAAAGCAGAAAGTACACTGTTCAGAGGGATGACACACTAGAAGACTTTTACGATATTGTCAAGTTTAGTTTACTTCTTTGGAGCTCAGTGGCTTCTATTATGACATAAGATATTTAGATGCTGCAAAGCCCCTTCAAGAAACATGTTGTCGCTTCATAATTAGCCTCAGAAATGAAACAGGAAATCAATCCATGTGAAGATGGCAGAGCAGGATAAAACAGCTTTACTGCTTTTCAATGTTGATGTCTGAGTAGGAAAAACGCACAACTAAACCTCATTAATTGCATGTCCGGATATTAGCAGTGCCCCAATAATGAATCAAATTGTAGTCTTTAACTGTATATTCTCACTTTTAGATCTTTTTGTTAATGATCCTTTTCATTGTTAACTTTACTTGATATTTAAGAAACTTTAGAAACAAATGCCTTTATGAAATAATTTCAAGATATTAAAACAGCACTTATCTTTAATGCCACGTGCTTGGTACAAATGTCACAATTCTATCTTAACAGATTTTCTGTGTCCTGGGAAATTAAACCACTGTATCGACTCCTTCAAGGTGACAAAATCAAAGTGACAAAGGCACAATAGTCTAGCAGACAGAAACTTATATGGGACAGGGTTGCTCCATATTGTATAACATATCACAGAGACGGAGTATATTATCAGTTTAGCCATTTCAAATTCTTAAAATATTTGCTTTCTCTCCAGCTACATCTATACAACTGATTGCAAGGATCATGATTAGGTCTTTTTTTAAAATTTAAAAGTGATCTCCATAACGATGGTTCCCTTACTCTTATTACTGGAGTTATTTTCAAGCAATAGCTTATATAGATCAGTTGGCCCACTGCTGCGATTGAGTATAATAAATGGAAATTGCTATAGATCATAACGATGGTTCCCTTACTCTTATTACTGGAGTTATTTTCAAGCAATAGCTTATATAGATCGGTTGGCCCACTGCTGCGATTGAGTATAATAAATGGAAATTGCTATAGATTGTTATCATAGAGGTTGGTGGCCAGAATATAGACTTCTATATTTGATATACCTAGAAGTGTATAGAAGCTGCTGTTCAGAGCATTGCTGATAAGAGGGCATGAAATTAATTCACACAATTAGTAAGGCTCATGAAACACTAACTCTTAGGCTCTAAACGATAATTCACAAATAGCTAGTAAATTGACACAATTTTACTTGTGTTGCACTTCAATTTTTTTATTAAACATTATGCAAAGGATTTTCTAGAATTATGCCAGTCCCCAGAATTGCTCTTGTCAGGGTCACCGATGAGCTCCATATTGGGATATTTACTGGTCAAGTCTGTGGTCATCTTGATCATGCCTCTCCCTGTGACATACTTTCCTCTCTTGGCTTCCAGCACACTGTGCCCTCTTGCTTTTCCTCCTATCTCCTTGAGCATGCCTTCTCAGTTTCATTGAGTGGTTTCTGCTCTTCTTCTTGACCTCTCAATCTTGAAGTGCCCCAGGGCTCAGTTCTCAGTCTTCTTTTTTCCCTTTTGACACTCAACTACCTCCTTCTGTCTCATGGCTTTAGATACCGTCGAGAACCATCCGCGTGCCACCTCCCCCATTTCTACCTGTTCTATGCTCTCTCACCTGGCTATTGCAATAGCTTTCTGATTTGTCTCCCAGCTTCCATCCTTTTCTCCTTACAGCCTATTCTCAATGCAGCAGCCAGAGTGACCCTTTTACAGTATAAAACCTCTGATCTCATGTTCTATTATTTTCCCTTTCTCTTGGCTACAGCTATGCTGGCCTCCTTGCTGTATCTCAAACAGGGAGGCCACTCCTTCTCAAGGGCATTTGCAGAGGATGTTGCTTCTGCCTAGGACACATCTCCCCCAGACAGCTGTATGGGTAACTCCTTACCTCCTTCAAAGTTCTCTGCTAGACATTTAAAATTCCAAGCTGTAGTGTCCTCAACACAGACATTTTCCAGATCCTCTCTACCCTGCTATATTTTTAGAGCACTCTTACTTTCTTACCTAGAATATAATTTCTTATCATGTTTATCTTTTATTGTCTATTTCTGTCCCTGAAAATGTAAGCCTTTGGGGGGCAGGAATTTTTATTAGGGTTGTTCATTGATGTTATCCAAGCATGTAGAGCGGTCCTTTGCTTTCAGAAGGTGCCCAAATTGTATCTGCGTAAGTGAGTGACTGTGCCATCTCAAGAGGCTGCGATGTCAGTCCTTCTAAGTTTAGAAATGAAGCAGGTCCTGTGGTACGCCAAAAGCCTGCAGGAATGATAACAGCTTCTTGTGTAGAGATATGAAGTTGGACTTAAAAAACTATTGTTGTAGGGGGAGGGGGGTTAGGGAGAAATTGGTTAATGGACACAAATAATGAGTATATTTTGTGATGATGAATATGCCAACCATCCTGCTTTGATCATCACATATTGTACACAAATACTGATAGTCAACTCTGTACCCCACAAATATGTATAATCAGTTTTTTTTTTATTTAAAAAAACCCAAATCCTATTTTTGCCTAATATAAGGAGAGCATCTTTCAAGTATCAACCTCAAAGAGTTAATTGCTTTTTTCTTAGTAATTCTTGCAATACTATCAAATTCCATTGTCCTCTTTCTATAGGTGAGGTTAAGGTGCTCCATTTGATATATCTAGAAACAGAATAAAGTTTCTGTATGTGGTGGGGAGGGGAGGGATGTGTTTTCTGAAGGGTTAAGCAAGATGACTATATGACATAGCATATTTAATAGCAGTGGGTAGAAAGAGCACAGGTACAACCGTCCACAAAGTCTCATTAATAGTAAATGAATAAAGTAGAAAAGATCAAAGAAATCTCTGAAATAGATAAGTTTCCTAGAAATTGAAAGGGCTTTTTTTCCCTTTCACAATTTAAAGAGAATGTGGACAATACAACGATTTTATAAGATTGAGTTGTGTTTTGGATGAATGCTCTACGAAGTTATCCCCAATGATAAATATTCAAAGGTAAATGGTGATGTTTTAGATAGAAGTCAATAGAATGAACCTGTATATTCCATAGTCATAAGCTTATTAATTCTTTTTAAGGCTTTGTGATACTACTTTATTAATTATTATAAAGCTTATTACATTTTGCAATATNAGCGCCACCGCGCTCCCAAGCGGCGCACTGTAGCAGTGCGCCACCGGGCCGGCCCTTCTTAGTAATTCTTGCAATACTATCAAATTCCATTGTCCTCTTTTTATAGGTGAGGTTAAGGTGCTCCATTTGATATATCTAGAAACAGAATAAAGTTTCTGTATGTGGGAGGGAGGGGAAGGATGTGTTTTCTGAAGGGTTAAGCAAGATGACTATATGACAGCATATTTAATAGCAGTGGGTAGAAAGAGCACAGGTACAACCGTCCACAAAGTCTCATTAATAGTAAATGAATAAAGTAGAAAAGATCAAAGAAATCTCTGAAATAGATAAGTTTCCTAGAAATTGAAAGGGCTTTTTTTCCCTTTCACAATTTAAAGAGAATGTGGACAATACAACGATTTTATAAGATTGAGTTGTGTTTTGGATGAATGCTCTATGAAGTTATCCCCAATGATAAATATTCAAAGGTAGATGGTGATGTTTTAGATAGAAGTCAATAGAATGTACCTGTATATTCCATAGTCATAAGCTTATTAATTCCTTTTAAGGCTTTGTGATACTACTTTATTAATTATTATAAAGCTTATTACATTTTGCAATAT
>NW_007727208.1:645601-646446 GCF_000696425.1 Galeopterus variegatus
TGAGTTCATAAACATATTCAGAAAAATGAAAATGTGCTATGCATTAAAAAATACAATTCCCTGGCTTTAGTTGCATACAGATGTTTTTATTTGATAACACTGGTATATCCTTAATATAAGTCAGCCTTGTTGCCAGTTCCAAGAATGTGATTGAGAGTAAAAGGAGCAGGAAAAAAAATTGCCATCAACCCTATTCTGAAAAATCTGTCACCATAAAAGCAGAAAGCAGAAAACATTTTATTTTAAATGATTGCTATTTTGATTACATAAGAGAAGTTAATAGATATAACTCCAAATGCAAGATTTAAGTCACACACACGCAAATATTTGTGTTGGTCTACAGAGAAAATATATCTTTTATGCTGAAATAATGAATTTCTTTGAAATGCAGTTCAAAGCGAGGACGAAAACCTTAAATATTTTCTTTTACTTTTAATTCCTTACATGCCCCAAAGCAAACACCTGTACTTACGTTAAAATCCTTGAATTCATAGCTGTGATCAGTAATGTCTTTATTCATTGAGAAATTTTGTCTCAATATCTCTCTGTTAGAATTTTTCTTGGATGTTTATCTTGAAAATCTGTACTGAAAGCTCAAAAAAGTTTTTCTCCAAAGACACATTCATCTTTCATAGATCATTTCAGAAAAAATACTCCTTTGATGTTTAAATAGGAGCAAATACAACAATATCTCTATAATCCATGGATAATTTGTATATACTAGTACAGATAGCAATCATTCTGAAGATACTTTTCCCAAGAGACAAAGGTCACCAGATAAATTTACCTGCATTTAGAGAGTGGATGTTCACGGTGTTGCCTGATATACTTGTTTTTGGAGGAAT
>NW_007727208.1:647454-649904 GCF_000696425.1 Galeopterus variegatus
TCCAGAAGTCTGATATTTAGAATTTCATCCTTCATATCATGCTAATCAAGGTTATATTTACCCTAATTATGGTAATAATTCAATGAGTGGGAAATTTATGCTGTACCAGGATATGACTCTATCTTTTGTTTTTTTTAATTATTTACTCAACATTATAATTTGGTACATTTAACACCCAGCTGTGCTTATGAATCTAAGAAGAATGAGCTAATATATAAGCCAGAAAGGGAAGAAATTAGGAGTTCACTAGTAAAACCAAATAATCTTTTAAGTGACCACAGATAACTGCTTTTAACGCCTTAAGCAATTTCAAAATCATTGAATATTGTCATAAGGATCTTTTTCATGTTACTTCAGTAACTTATTTCTTAAAGACTCTTTTCACTATTATATTTGAATCACATGAAGTTTATGGTTTCAATCTTTGTGCTCTGACAATAGACTGATTTTGTAACAAAACTTTTATCATTTAGCGTTTGCACCTACCACCATCATATCAGTACATAATAAGTGGCAACGAAGCAAGTTATTTGAACATTGTTCATACTGTGTCAGAGGAGAATCTGAGGAAAAGGGCTCTTTGAGGTAAGCAGCAGGCTGACATTGGATCTCTGTTCCGTGCCCAGCAGTGAGCCACACCCTTTCCTTATGAGTCTGGAAATGTTGCCAGCTCTACCTTTTATCTCAGAAAAAACAGGGCTATTTATGCCTAAACACAATGCATTGAATTTATCACTCTTGGCTGACACAGTCATCTTTCCTGGTCCTTAAAGCGTGGAGAGAAAGCAGAGTGCACATACTTGCTGCATGATTGGAGGGTTTGGTAGATGGAAAGTCTACAGGCATAGCTGGCTTATTTTGGCAGGACACCTCTGGCTGCAAGAGATTAGAATGGAAGGCAGAGAGAATGGATGTAAAGAGTAGTCAGAATACCGTTTACAAATCCTAGTCAAGACTGTTGCAATAGCCTTTCAACTAGAGTAGGGAGTGATATTGGAGATGTGTGTATAAGTAGAACCAGGGAGTAGGGACTAAGTTGATATAAAGAAAAATTTGAGTGCTTGTCTAAGATCCTAAGCCTGAGTAAGTGAGTGACACTGTTATTAAGACATAGCCCTGGGGAGAAAGAGCAGGTTGGGAGTTGGAAGATGGTGAGTTTTAGAACCATTGAATTTCAGGTACTTGGAAGACATTCAAAGGAGATGTTTACCACCTACTTGGAAATGTGAGTCTGGAACTTGTGAGAGAGGTCAGAGATAGAGACACAGGCTTGGGGATTATTGTGAAGGGGGAAACAGGTGAACTCAGGAGGAGATTATGGGGATTTAGATAAGAAGGACAGAACTCAAGGGAATAACTTTAAGGTCAGGCAGAGGAAGAGGCACCTGTAAGTGGGATTCACAAGGCGTAATCAGAGAGACTGAAGGAAAATCAGGAACCTCCAATGTCAGCAAGGCAAAGGAGATGAGATTTTAATGAAGGTCAGGGAGTAACAGTGTCCAGCGCCAGTAATTTAAAAGTCTTTTCCTCACATTTACTTCCAAATATCATTTCATGTTAATTATGTAATATTTGGTTTCTCAGTTTTAATAACAACATTACAAAATTCAGTTATTCTTTGTGTTATTAGAAATGCAAAATTTCTCTCAGTCTGTTGATCATTTATTATTTAAATATTCTTATATACTTTCAAGGACTTTACCTAGGAAGGAGTTAAAAATATGCCACCCCAAAATATGCCTCTCTGGCATATTGACTACTCTGGGTCAAAGGAACTTGAAAAACAGCAGGTGCAAGAAGATCACTTTGACCTTCCTTCTGTTTCTTAAAAGCAGGAGATGAAATCCCCATGTGAGAGATGTCCTGCCTATACCAAGAAGAAAGTATCGTTCTTACCACCAAGGAAAATCTGTACACACAAACCTGTTTAACCCTTACCTTCCTAGTTTCTCCGCCCAGTTAACCACCTCAGCCCACTTCCCTCTGACTTATCACATTTGCACAACTCACTACTCTGCCTAATTCAATATATAAATACTCAACTCTAACTTCATCTTGGGTCTTCATTTCCAAATTATGAAGGCTCCTGTGCCACATAAAACTTGTATTAAATAAATTGTATGCTTTTCTCCTGTTGATCTTACGTCAATTTAATTCTCAGGCCCAGCCTAAAGCAACAAACAAACAAACAAACAAACAAATCCCTAAGAGGGCTGAGGTAAAATTTTGCCTCCCTACACCTAGAAACATAAAAAATATATTTTCTTTGAATTTAATGATTTAAAATTATGAAGACTTTTGGCTTGCATTGAATTTTCAGACTACATATGAAATTACTTATAAAGAAAAAAAACAGAAAAAAACATTCAATATTATCTATCACTTTCAAAACTTTTTAAAAAGGTAGTGATATCCACCAGTTTTTCCATTTTAACATATTGGAATGACTC
>NW_007727208.1:650766-654167 GCF_000696425.1 Galeopterus variegatus
TATGAGAAGATACGTACTACAAAAATGACCCTGAATGTCTGTGTACCAAAGATTTTTGTCTGATAAAGAACTAAATTCTTCTCTAATTTGCCATTTATAGAAATTTTGGGCCCTAGGCAAAAATATAGAAGTATAGGCCAAACATTATACTATCTGTTGCATTGTTTTCTCTTTGTAATTTTTCAGAAAATTTCGGTTGCTTTAAGTAAAAAAATTAATATTGTCTCTCAATATTAGCAGCTGAGAAATATATTTACAATTTATTTTGCATGTAGACATATGTTAAATTGAAGGCATAAAAGATAGAAGGAAAAGACTTTCCCATGCAGGTCTTTATTCAGGCATTCAACAAATAAAAAGAAAAATATAACAAATTCCCAGGTACCCACCATTCACTGTAAAAGATTATGAATTCAATGAAAGCTTATTGTATACTGCTCTATCTGAAATCTCCTTCCTATCTACAGAGGTAATCAGTATCTGAATTTGATATTTATCAGTCTATCAATTTCTATACACTATGATGATGTAGGTTTCTAACAGGTACTCTTTTAAAGGTTAAAGTAATTCCTTCCTATGTCTGGTTGTGAGTTTTTATCTTGAATGTTTTTATCATTTTTTTCTGAATTAATTGAGGTTTGTCTACAGTCAGAGTGTAAAGTTTTAAACTACAAATCCCATATGATTNGATTCCTACCAAATGCAATAAAAAGTCACTAGGGTTTTTTACCTGTTATGTTAATGAAGTGTTAAATATGAATATTAAGAAACAGCTGTATATATATAAATTTTTCTGAATAAATTAAATTACAAGAAATGTGTTAAGTTACAAAGTAAAATCTTTATACTAAAAGCAAGTAGTTCTCACTGTGCACAGTATCATGTTAACAGGAAACCCGTGCATCTTGAGCTATATCATTGCTTTCCATAGCCCTGTGGCAACTGGGAGGACTGCATGCATGTTATAGTCACTTTTCATACATTTATTGCATAAATCCTCTTACCACAGGAATCTTTTCTTCCTTACTGTTATCCCAAAACCAATGTTAAAGATGTAAGATAAAATATGCTTATTTACTGCTAGATTTAAGCCCCATTACAAATTCTCATAAAGCATAATGANCATTCAACAAATAAAAAGAAAAATATAACAAATTCCCAGGTACCCACCATTCACTGTAAAATATTATGAATTCAATGAAAGCTTATTGTATACTGCTCTATCTGAAATCTCCTTTCTACCTACAGAGGTAATCAGTATCTGAATTTGATATTTATCAGTCTATCAATTTCTATACACTATGATGATGTAGGTTTCTAACAGGTATTCTTTTAAAGGTTAAAGTAATTCCTTCCTATGTCTGGTTGTGAGTTTTTATCTTGAATGTTTTTATCATTTTTTTCTGCATTAATTGAGGTTTGTCTACAGTCAGAGTGTAAAGTTTTAAACTACAAATCCCATATGATTCATATATAATACTGAAAAGAGTCTTTAAGAAATAAATGATTGACGAAATATAGAAAAGGTCCTTATGATAATATTTTATTCAATGAATATGAAATTGCTTAAGGTATTAAAAGTAGTTATCTGTGGTCACTTAAAACACTACTTGATTTTACTAGTGAACTCCTAATTTCCTTTCTTTCTGCTTTATATGTAAGGTCATTCATAAATTAATAAGTACGGCCCAGTGTTAAATGTACCAAGCTATAATGGTCACTAAAAAACACAAACTGGGGCCGGCCCGGTGGNGTCCGGTGCGGGGGCGACACTGAGGGTTGCGATCCGTTGCCGGACATGGAAAAAGACAAAACAAACAAACAAACAAAAAAAACACAAACTGGTCTTCTGTCAAATGTTTTACACATACTCTTATTTAGCATTCAGGAATATTGATTAGAAAATAGAGATATGTGAATATACTAAATTAAAATTGTGGACACAAATGACTTTTAACCTTCCATGCTTTTTGATTTCAATATCCAAAATAAAGTATTTGTAAGAAGGATAAACATTTAATCTCAGTCAAGTTTTCTCACCTTAGCATAAAAATTATCACTTGTTTTCAGACAAGCTTTTACAAGCTGTGGTTATTAAGTGATGGATCTCACCACATGAGTCAAAGCAAGCACATGTGCCAATTCTAAATTAATTTTGGAGCATGAAATACATTCATTAATTTTTAAAGTAAAGTTGATCAAACACAAAATTAAACAAAATAATTTTGTATGAAGACAAGTAGCCATTGTCAAAAAGGATTTTTTTTTTTNTTTTTTTTTTTACAAAAAATAATTTCCATTATTCTTTCCACAAAGAAATCACCTACTTTTACTGAATTTACCTTTTCACTCAGTTTTTCATTCTTTTACTTGGTTTAGTTAGTTTTTCATCATAAGTTATTGTCTTCTGTGATATTAATATAAAGGTTAGAAATTTATTTACATCTAATTTTGGTCGTCCTCTGCTGTGAATGAAAATAATCATTGTAGATATAAAAAGAAAATTTCAGTGATTTAATTTTATGTCAGAATTACAATTTATTTCCTTATTTAAACTCTTCTACTAAGAGGT
Source organism: Galeopterus variegatus (assembly GCF_000696425.1). Classification (NCBI taxonomy): domain Eukaryota; kingdom Metazoa; phylum Chordata; class Mammalia; order Dermoptera; family Cynocephalidae; genus Galeopterus; species Galeopterus variegatus. The sequence goes on from NW_007727208.1 coordinate 653,339, forward strand.
GATATTCTGTAAGCTATTTACTTCTCCCCCAAATTAGCATTTTATTGCCCTGTGTAGTCAGGGGCAAGGACTGCTTCCTACTTGAGAATGGGACCTGGGTTTCTTAGTCTGATATTTAACACCCTTCCTGAATGAGCATCTTCCATCTTTACTTCCAACATTTCCCTGCTGAATCCTGCAACACAGCCTCCCTGTTCTGGCCTAGTCACAGATGTGCACAAGAAGGTCAACCAGATGCCAGGCCTTACCATCCAACACTTGGCTCTGCCGGAACCACAAGGATGTGATTTCTAATCCATCTGCGCATTTAGATAGTCATACTTGTTTTTGGATAGTTTCCCATTCTTAACCATGGTCTTTAACCATTTTTGAAAAAGTGAAAACTCTCATTTGAAAAAAAAATGTGGAATAGAAACTATTTTTGATCTGAGAAACAAAACTATATTTGGGAACTATATTTGATGTTATATTCATTAAATTCACATAAAATGTACTCATATATAACTTTTTCAACATTCTTGAGTATTTTTAAAATTAAGAATTTGTACTAAGACTTGAGTGTTGCATAGTTACAAAATATTTCAAAGGTCAGTTCAAACAAACACATAACATCTGAATACCACTTGGAGCTAAATTCAAAACCGACCAAATTTCTTAGGTTTGCAAAATTGAATGAAAGAATTACCACTGCACTGAAACGCATGTCAAGAGCAACAGCTCCACTAGAATTAAACCAATCCAAGTTGTATTTGAGCCAGCATATTCAACGGGTCAAACTAACCAAAATGCAAAGCTTTTAAAACACAGGCAGTACATGTGTTTTTCTATT
>NW_007727208.1:655000-678218 GCF_000696425.1 Galeopterus variegatus
TTTAAATTGTGTCATTACTAACCCGATTCTTTTTGCTGTACCAAAAGGTTGTTTTTCAGCCTAGTCATGACCTTTGGTTCATTACATCATTGGTACATTTATGTCCTTCTCTGCAATCCTCACCCCTCTTTTGCTTCTGTTTGTCTCTCAGTGAAGTATAGAAAGTCAAAACTTGTTGTAATTTGGAAATGTCTCCTTCATTGGTTGGACCAATTGTTTTCTTGTTATAATTTGACATCTTTGTGTTTTATAACTGAGAGGATTGGCACACTTTGAAAGAACTTGACGTGACAGCCGATTTCCCACTTGCTGTTTACTAACGATGTTCATAGATGACAGGGCAACTTACCCACTTGGGTGTCAGTGTCCTCATCTGTGCAAATGGGAACATGAAACCTGCACAACCAACCCCATATTCATAGTAATACCTCCCTATGTGAAAATAGATGATTGAGGAAATCATAGTAGTTAAGGAAAATGAAATAGCTATGCATTTGGTGAAACAATGAAAATATAACCTTTTAACTCGGATAATACTAAACATTAAGTAAAATTATAGATGCAATTATTTTGCAGGTAGAGTTTTACTTTCTAGGACAAAGTCTGGCTAAAGAACTGCCCTGATACCTTAAGCTCTGCACCAGTTGGTCTCCTCCTCTCATTTCTGCTGTTCTTATTTTGTCCCATTCCTCTCAATTACATCTACCGACAGGGGCTTTCCAGTGTTTCATCTCTCTAGTCATCTTAAACATTGCTCAGCAATATTACTAAATATGAGCCTCATTGTGAGACTTTTGGCCTCCATAAATAAACACAGACCCAATACGCCTTCCCTGGGGCATTCCTGTCTGACCTGGATATTCTCTTGAGTTTTCTCTCTTCTGAGTCCTTGAGCATGGGCACCATTTTCCATCTGAATGCCCTCTTATCCAAACCAAAGTCCCAATTCCAATGTAGCTTTTCCTCTGTAATCACACCTCTGATTTTCTAATACAATATGAACAGCTCCCAGTCCCAGGTCTGTGCTCTAATAACACTGGGGACCTCTACGTTTCTTGTCTTCTTTTGCCAAATGTTAACTATCTAAGTGTGTGTCTGACCCTCCCACCAGACTGTCCATCTGCACGTGGCACAGTTCCTTGCACACAATAAGTGGGAGGCTTGGTAACAAAACCCCATATTCATTTAATGGTCTTGACTGATCATATTTTAAATAATGCATAAGGTTCTCACATCTTTTTAAGGAAAAAACAACTGACTTCTACCTTTGAAGACAGCATTTAAGACTTTTGAAGACCACCTCAAAGACTTTGAATCACCCACCAAAACTAACAATAAAAAANTAAGACTTTTGAAGACCACCTCAAAGACTTTGAATCACCCACCAAAACTAACAATAAAAAATAAATTTGATCATATTTAATTGAAATTGTTTCAAAATGAGAGAAAGGAGAGGGCAGCATGTGGCCTATTATTCTGAAAAAGCAAGAAAGGTTATCTTTACATACAACATCAAGGTATTTACATCTTTACATGCAACATCAAGGTATTAACTGTTACAGAGTAAAAATCCATGAACAAAAAGAAAAATTTCTTTTAAGTAAAAAAATAAGTGGCTGATAAGGTCACATTAAAAATTAAAACAGGGGCTGGCCTGTTAGCTCAATTGGTTAGAGCACGGTGTTATAACGCCAGTGTCAAGGGTTTGGATCCCCATACCAGCCAGCCACCAAAAAATAAATAAATAAAATAAAATAAAATAAAATGGATGCCTTGGTCTTGGCTACTAATACTTTTCTTCAATAAAAGTAACCAGGGCTTCTTGAAGAAATAACTAATTCTAGGACTGGAGCAAGAAATATACAAGATCAGCCTGGAGCTGTTACAGTGCCAGGAAAAAAACCTCAATATGACGGGACATGGGAGTCAACTGAAAGAGATGCCAAATGGCCAAAGCTGGAACAATTTGAGCAACAAAACAAGAAAGGTAGTATTGGATTATAGCCTAAAGTATAAAATAAATGTATTCATACTGATAAAAATACAGGATTGAATTTAAATATATGGGGGAGAATAGACAAATCTCCCATGCAGAAGAATTCCAAATAATTTTTGTGGATATTCTGTTCTAAAGTAGGAGGAGCATAACTCCCCACTTTTTAAGTGTGAGTTGTGCATAGTTGCTTCTTCACAAAGAGCACAATATGGAAAGCGAGAGAAAGAGTCACTTTATAGTGCAGAAGCCTGCCCCACACTACCTCAGCCACGTGGTCAAGGTCTACATTGACAGTGACAGGTCATGTTGATGCCATGTTCCCTTGGTGAGAATGGCACTTTATTCCTGTGGTCTTCCCCCAACCCCAGTCTAATCAAGAGAAAAACATCAGACACATTTTAACAGAAGGACTTTCTACTAATACTTGACCAGTATTCTCCAAAACTGTCAAGGCCATCAAAAACAAGGAAAGGAAACTGTCATAGCCAAGAGGAGCCTCAGGAAACGCGATGACTAAATGTCATATAGTTTTCTGGATGGGATCTTGGAACAGAAGGACGACATTAGGTAAAAACTAAGGAAGTATGAATCAAGTGTGGACTTTAGTTAATAATAATGTCTCAGTATTGGTCCATTAATTATAACAATGGTACCATATTAATGTAAGATTTAATAATAGGGGAAACTTGGTGTGGGGTATATGGGAACTCTCCACAATTTTTCTGTAAATTTAACATTATCCTAAAATAAAAAGTTTGGTTAAAAAAATTAAAATGGATACTTTGTTCCAACCTGAAAGCCTGCCTTCATGTCTAGTTTATTTGTATTCTGGTATGAATTATTCAATAGTAAATATAACTCCCCTTAACACACGTGCAAATATTGTCCTAACTCAGAGGGCCACGGGCTAGCTTTGACTGTGCGTGGATCTTGCAGCCCAGAAAGCCAGCTACCTTGGGATTTTTTTCTCCTTCACTAAATTAAGAATGGCAGAGTTTGCAGGGAAGACCTTTGCCTCTCCTGGCAAAAGAGAAGGGAAGATAACAGAAAAGAGAGAGGGTGCCGTGAGAAAAGAAAAAATAAATAAATAATTGGACCGGGAGACTCAGGGAGGCCCTCTGCCCAGGGGCGGGGAAAACGTCGTCTCCTCCCTTCTCTCTTCTAATTCCAGCTGGTGACCCAAGAAGGCTGCGTTTCCCAGTGGGTCTAGGAGTGATCTAGAGGGTCATTCAGGTCACTTACTCCATGATTCCTCAGGATAAAACCCAAGAATGAGAGAGGCCTGAGTGCAGTGACAGCAGTCTCTGCATTGAAACCTACACAAAATGCCCACAGTCTCTTCGAGAGCCCATCTTGGAAAGCAGAGAGAATAAGGCTGTAAGATCCTGTGGTGTTCTGGCATTTTAGTTAGTAAAATATATTTTAAGTACTACTTCTTATTTTGGAGAAAGACATAATATCCAAATTAAAAGCAAAACTTTAGTTGAAAAAATGAAGATTTTTAAAGAAATGATTGTTTTATCTGCTTCAGGTAAATAATCCTCTTCGGTTCATCAGGGGAGAGACTCTATTTTGTGTCATCACCTTCTGGTGAGACTGGTACTAATTTTTTAAAAAGAAAACAAATGCATTGTATATATAATTTTAGGCTACAATAATATATCCTTGAGAGATGGGTAAGTGTTATGTGGACTCCATTTTTTTCTGACAGTAAATTAAACACAAAAAGTGTTTTTTAAGGCACTGATTTTTGCATTCTTAAATGAGAAAGGATGTCATTCATGAAATAAGTTTTTTTTTCTTATGACTTAGAGAAACATTTGCATGTGCACAAGTTTGGTGTTTATTTTCAACCTAGTATTTACACGCTTTCATCCTGTTATGTTACAGATGGTGAATGTTTTAAAAAGATTGAACTCCTTATACCTTGATGTATTTAGTGAGAACCTCCTTGTAAAATGGTTGTTAATTGTTTTCTCTTATTTGCTCTAGAATCTCAATTTGAGTATCTTCCTTTCCTCTGCTCATTGTACTAGTTTGGGGATATCAAAATCAGTCATACTGATGATAAATGCTATGCTATGAATAGTGAGGCCAGTGTAAAAATGCAGCTTCTACATAGGGGACCCACAAGTTTTGTTATTGCTAGCTTTTCAAATGCTTTATCTAGTATAGGATCAACTACAGTCATTTTGCAAGTCACCTGCTAAAATGTAAACTGTATCTTTAATAAAAGTATATTTTATTAAATTAAAAATTTATCATAAAATCTTTAAAATAAAATGTGATGGCAATTTAATTTTATAATGAACCTATATCTATAAATCTCACCAAATTTAATCTGGCTAAATCTTTAGTGAGCTCACAAATCCATTTTTATGAAAATTCTTTAAATGAGTTCAGAAATCTACCAACTAAGAAAATGACAAGTCAAATCATAGTTAGCATCTTATGATGGCTGTAGAACCATGATGATCTTTCTGAGACTGACTGATGTGAGTTTATCTACAACTATTTGTCTCCCAGTTGGTCTTATTTTTATTGGAGATTATTTACTGTGTCTGGAATCCTAATGCTTGGTGTCATTAATGAGAAAAATAATCCAAAAATATTCAATGTTCAGCCAACTCAAATTCATATTATCAACAAATGAAAGGAATGTTTTCAGATCCCAGGCTTGATCATTTTTTGTTTTCAATGTGACAGATTTACTGAACAAGGCTTACAAATCCCCCCTTCCTCCCCACCCACTTTCTCCACTGATCACACACACACACACACACACACACACACACACACACACACACACACACACACACCTCTTCACAACCAGGTCCCATTTGACTACTAACACACACGTAAGCTCTACGTTGCCAAGCTTTTCTGAAGGAAATTAACTCTACTGAGTACTCCTTTATTCTCAGTTTACATTACAAGTAATAGTACCGAACTTTTCAATGCTTACAATGTTCCCGAGGAGTATATCGGTTGAACAGGCAAAAAAAAAAAAATCTGGAAGTTTATTATTTTTCCACCAATATATTTGACACCACCATTGGAGAGAGAACAAAAGGCATACTGTCAGGCGAATAGACCTGGACAGAATGTTACTGTTTGTTCCTCATGAGCACAGAGGCACATTTAAGCAAAGAAAGACATTCCATGACTCTCTTGGGACTTCCGTCAGCTGAATTACACCAACATGTTCACACCACTGTGGTGCAGACTGTGTTGGGATTTAAAATGCAGACTTCTATTTGCTAACTCTTAAATATCACCACCATAAAAAAATCATATTAGGATTGAACCTGATTTTAAAATATCACAAAACAAATGGGAGTTCATTGGGGGAAAAAAGTGTGTCCACATGAAATTACAGTAGAGGATACGGAAATAAGGAATGTCCTTGTTTCACAGCTTCTATACTTGTACAATAAAGCCTCAAAGTCACCAGAAGTCACCTGGCTTTGGATTATGTTTCAAATCCAGCCTCACTGACTGACATTCATGAAACTTTTGGCAAACATGGGCCAAGTTTCGAGAAAGGCTAGGTGAAATACTTCTTTCATGTGGAACCTGTGTGAAACCCAGTGTATTTGGCTACATTTCACCTTTGAGTTTCATGTTCAAACAATCCAAAGTTTCAAAGTAAAATTAAGGGGTGAAAAGAAACAGAGAGAACAAAAAAGTAAAAAAAAACAGGAAAAAAAAAATGGCTTGTCTGGGAATGGAATGGCTGTCTACATCTTCCAAGCCAATTTCTTCTTGGTGCCATTTGATTTTATGACTGAACTTGTACTGCCATTAGCAATATATTTGCACTCAGCACTGCTGGACGAAGAAAGCTTCCCAATATGCTAAGGTGAAGAGTGTTCTAGATCCCCAAAGGCCCTGGGAACAAGTAAAGTACATGCTCAGAATAACCGAAGGATTTAAAATGTTGACTGTACACAGAAATGTGATTATTAATATGTTCCTTATAATGTAGATTTGAAGAAAAAAGTAGCAATTGAATGTCTAGGTTTAGGAAATAAAAATTAGACTGAATATCTCTAGGTTTTCCTACTATAAATCCAAATTCTAGAGATCATGTTGCATCTGCTTCTAATCCGGGGGGAACCTCTCACACATTCTCCATAGCTTCACCCCTTTGAAAACTCATCCTTTGGCCACCTGCTTCTTTCCTTCCTAGCAAGGTGCAGGGCAAAGGGAGCAGACTGTGTCAGTTCTGAGGAGCCACAGTCCTTGACGGGGACTTAAACAGTCTCCTGCCTGGATTAGGCTCATTCGATTCCTAACCTTCAACAGAACATGCAGGGACAGCTTGACAGAGAACGTCAAACTCAGTATCTGGCTGTGGACTTTGAAAATACCCTGTGCTTGGGATGGGAAAGAAAAGGGTAACAAGCAAATGTAATACACATGTAAGCTTTCTTTAAAATAAAGAGATCATTTAAAAGTTGAATGAATGGCTAGTAAGTGCTACATTTTGCCCATTTTAGGAAGTACATTTTTTTCATCCTTTATTCCTCACAAGCAGAAGTTTTCTTAGTATAACAGGCTTTTGGCTACTGAGGTCTTTTATTTTCTTTCTTGTTTTTCTTTTTTTTTTTTAAACTCAGAATATCACTACATGTTCAAAATGTGTGTTTTCTTTTGACATGTGGTCTGTGATGCCAATACATTTCTTTGGAAAAAAGAATCTTTAAACTCCAAGGATTTTAGTGTCCATGTTAAAAAAGCAACAGTTAGGCCCCAAGACACATGGTAATTTGGAGGTAGCAGGACACTCAAGTGAGGGGTTGATGGAATCAGGTTCTGTGCCCTGTCATTTGCTGCTTGCTTTTAGACATCTGCTTGGAGGGGAACTGTGAGCTGTCATAAAGTCTACGTGGTGAACGAATCTTGCCAGAGAAGTCTTTTCTTTCAGTTGGGGGACCCCAAATGAAGTAAAATCTAAGACATGTCAGTGAGAAAAACCAAAGCACCAACAAATTATTTAAAGGAAATGCTATCAAAGCAAAAAAAAAAAAAAGAGACTTTTTTACTGAACATAGTAAATATCCACAATCAAAGTAAATGCTGTGTTTGAAGTTAAAGTCCACAGATCAAAGTACTTTGCAAAATGTCAAGTGCAAGCATAAGGAAGGGGGGAGAAGGGAGGCACAGAAAACTATCCAAAATGCTACATTGTCACAGCAGAGAAATCTGCCAGCAAATGTGCCCAGCAAATGATATTCAGCTCAGGTAAGAAATTCTCAAAACTGAGCCACCTAAATTATGCCAGGAATATACCGAACAACAACAAAAACATTCTGCCAGCAAATGTGCCCAGCAAATGATATTCAGCTCAGGTAAGAAATTCTCAAAACTGAGCTACCTAAATTATGCCAGGAATATACCGAACAACAACAAAAACATAAAAACCTCCACAACAACTGCTCTGATTCCACACTTGTAATGAACAAAACAGTAATGAAAGGAGAACATAACATAATAAAGCTATTTCATTGTCCTTAAGGAACAATTACCAATATATTTTCTTTACTTGCATGGTTACTTCTTTTGCCTTTTAAAAAAAATGCCCTTAGAAAGTTAAAAATAAGAAAGCAGTCTAAACAAAATTATGATGTCTGAAATGTCCTCTCATTGCTCTGGTTAACATAATAAAGCTATTTCATTGTCCTTAAGGAACAATTACCAATATATTTTCTTTACTTGTATGGTTACTTCTTTTGCCTTAAAAAAAAATGCCCTTAGAAAGTTAAAAATAAGAAAGCAGTCTAAACAAAATTATGATGTCTGAAAGGTCCTCTCATTGCTCTGGCAATCAGGCTTAATTAGAGTTCTGATCCAGTGCTCAGTCATAGCCAACTCAGTATTGCAGGTCAATATTACAGCCTTCAGCAAAGTTTAAAATTACACCCACGAAAATGCACAGTTGCTACTGCATGCACTACTGCTGTATTCTGGAATACAACATTTACCTGGGAATCGTTCACAGCCCTTTCCCCCCTTATTTTTACTATACATAAGTTATTTTAAAAACAGCACTCATGAGCGTTTCAGAAAACAAGTAATTTCAGAATAAAAATCTTACCTACGGCAGCTGAGTTCAACAGTTGCTCTACACAGAGGAAGTAGGAGTCAGTGGCCTTTTACATGTAGAGATTGTTTATTTAGCCCTTTTTAAAAGGTCTTGAACTCCAGAGGTTTAAGATTAAGTCCAATCCAAGAGTCTGAAGGGAAAAAGGCAGGAGAGAAGGCAAGTAAGAGAGGCAAAGAATCCCAGCTGCTGGGTGGTGCTACTGTTCTGAGAGCATTTGAGCTATTTTCAGCATTAACAGCAGCCGGGGTTGTCTGCAAAGGGATGAAAATGCCTTGCCGGAATGAATCGTCACCACCACCACCCCCATTCTGGCGGGTGTGTGTGTGTGGGGACACAAACCAGGAAATCCACAACAACTTGATTCATTGTATAAATATTCATTTCAATTTTGAGGAAAACTGCCAGCAGTATTAGAAAAAAAAACAAAAACAAAAACAAAACTAGACTTAAAGAAACACCGGGCCGTGCCATAATCCTCAAATTTTCAAAATGATTTACCTGATTTGTTGAAAATAAGATGTTCTATTTATGCTTTTTTGAGAAGGAAGCCTTTCTTCTGCTACTTACTTGCTTGCTTATATGGGTTTTTAAAAATATTTTAGATTTCTCTGGGAGGAATATCTGCTGTCAGCCTATTTTTCTTCAGACGGAAGACAAATGGTTTCTTTCTAGCACACACCTAAATTTCCAGTTTCATCAACTATGCTATTTTTGCAAGCTACTGGGTTAAGCTGTTGACATTTCTTATCTGTTGGCAGAGACTGAGGACCATTCAGCGACACGATGCAGACATCCCCAGCTTCTGCCTCCACAGGCCAATGAAGAAATAATTCAGATTGGCTCACCAGTGATGACTGGCTAACTTTAAGCTTTCATTTTGTCTCTGGAATTAAAAACTAAGGTCTAGAAGTTGTATTCATTCATTCTTTCATTCATTCAGCAGATATTTAAGGGGCAAGCACTTCTGAGCCTACTATAGGTCAGGCACTCTGAGAACGGTAGGCAAAATAAATAGCATCCTTGCCTTCTAAGAGTTAGCACACAAACACAGCAAGAATAAATAAAAACAAAATCTGTTATATTTTGCAGCCTCTTTTTCACATGGTGAGACTATTCAAATCATAGCAGCTGGAGACTGTGATCTCTTTCTACTATGGCTGAAGAAGATACCATGTGTCCTCAGACCAACTTCTGTCTTCCATTGCTTCAGCACACCTTTTCCACCACTAAGAAGGAACGTTAGTTACATCCTACCAAGAAACCACTTAAGCACTTTTATAAAAGCCTTTCTCCTATGTAGATGAAATCCCTGAATCTTTCCAACTCCCTACTGCCCATAACAAAGAGAATGCTTAAGCAGTCAGAACGTGCTGCCCAGAGAGAGGCTTTTACATCAGGAGGTGAAAGATTCTTCAATCAATCCCGTATGAAAACTGTCTTGTTATATTTTATAATAAATATTATAAGGGTTGTTGCTAGATGCTCATTTCAAATCCACTTCTTTCTCTGCAGTTAAGAAAGACACTGGAACTGATTATAGAAAATACTGAGGATTATGCATGATGTGTAAAAAAGGGGTTACATGGCCACTATTTCAAGTACTATGTTAAAATAGTGATATCCTTCCCCTCAAAACACCTTAGATAAAAACTACACGGGTATTTCGATTAAAGAAAGAACCACAATTTAAGTTTAACATATCTAATCAGAATTTCAAAATAAAGATTAACTTTGTCTAAAAATATACACCAGATTTTTAAAAAAATCATTGTAGAATAATGCATTTTTCTGTTCATTTATTTTAAATGGTTACATTTTAATGTCTTAAATAACTGCCAGTTTAAAACAGAATATTTGTTTAACTTGGCCACAATGTTGAATGGTAATTCTACTGGCAAAAATTGGAAGCCTAACCTCAGATAGAAAAATTTTTTAAAAAAATTGTTTTCACTTTTTCCTCCTTATAATAGTTTATAACAAAAATAAAAAATGTTTAATAATTGGTCTTCCTTGAGAAACTATGGATGTTAATGAAACATAAAGATTAAATACTTGACTACTAAATCAATCATTATTTTTAAATTCCAAACTGCCTGCTTTCCACATCAATCCTCGGGGAAGCTCAGTGTCCCACATTCACCTATTAGAGTTATACTACGTCAAAATCTGCGCTTGAACGAGCAGGTTATGAACCCTGCTGGCTGCTTCCATTTAGGATGAATTCTATCCTGCCATGTGACTCACCAAAGTCTCCTCATTCACCCAGGATCCTGACTATCCAATAGATTTGATGTCACAAGTTGGACTTTAGGCATATGTTAAAAGGTTAGAGGATAGTAAATTCTGACTTCTTTACTTACCCAACTACTACGACTTTCATCTTATATGTTAATGATATTGTAACAATTGTATTAATCGTACTTACAGTAATGATTTCATTTACATCTTTTTCTTTTTTTGTCTTACAAATAAATTGATTTAAAATAATCGGTAAATTCTTATATTGGAGAAACACTAAAAAGGGCTTCGGCATAACCCCACCCCTGTATAAAATAAGGATAACAAAAGCACTAATACCCAGAGTTGTGGCAGGGTTTATACGAATAATGCACATTAAAAGTTTAACAGAGTAATGTCTGACATATAGCGAGAACTTGGTAAAAGTTAATGCTATTATCAGTGTCTTAAGTCTAGAGCTCTGCTGTCCAATAAGGTGGCTGCATGTGGCTGTTGAATTCCTAAAATGTGGCTAGTCAAACTGAAATGTCATATGAGTGTAAAATACACACTGGATTTTGAAGATTTAATATACATAAAAAAAGAATGTAAACTATCACATTAATTTTTATATTATTTACATGTTAAAATGATAACATTTTGGACATATTTGGTTAAAATAAGACATTTTGCCAAAATTAATTTCACCTGTTTCTTTTTACTTTTTAAAATATGACTACCAGAAAATTTAAAATTTCGTGTGGCTTGGATTACATTTCTATTGGGCAGTGCCATCTAGGCCAATGGTTCTTAGACTATAACGAGCATCGGTCACGTGGAAGACTTATAAAAACACAGATTGCTGTGTTCCACCTCCAGAGTTTCTGATTCAGTAGGTCTAGGGAAGGGCCTAAAAGTTTGCATCTCTAACAAGTTCCCATTGATTCCTGACCATACTTTGAGAACTGCTGGTCTTGAGACTTGCTACTCAAAAGGTGGTACATGGACTAATGTTAATGTCATCACTTGGGGTCTAGTCAGAAATGCAAAATCTCAAGCCCTACCCAGACCTACTAAACCAGCACGTGCATTTTAACAACATCCGCAGGCCTGTGTATGCACATTGAAGTTTGAGAGAATTTGATATAGAGTAGTGTCTCTCAGCCCTGGGTGCATGTAAGACATTTCTGGAAACCTTAAAAAAATAACAGTACTTTGGACCCACCCCTAGGGAGTTTGATTTCATAAAACTAGATGACACCCAGTCATCCTCCACATATCTAAAAAACTCTCCACGTGACTCCAATGTTAAAACAAGCACTGAGAGGTGGATGGGCAGTGGGGCCCGTCAGAGGAGATTCTAATGGACCAGGACCCAGAAACCAGCGTTCCTTATAGAGAGGGGCAGATGCTTGGGGATTGTCAGGTGCTGGCAGGACAGGACCGGTGCAGATAGTGGAGGTGGTGGCCACACAGCAAAAGCCATTGTGTGGGTTTTGTAGCCAACAAGGGTACCTGGGGAGGGAACCCCCTGGTGGGGGACCTTCCAGAGGTCTGCAGATCAGACAGAGGTCCCAGCTACTCCAGGTTTGGAGTTCAAAGAAAAACTGGATAAAGCAGAGGACAGCCTTGGTCTTGGAGGAACACGAGGCAAGTTATCTGGGCAGAGATGCAGGCTCGGAGGCACAAGATACAAGATCCCCCATGTAAGTCAAGAGCGGGATCAGCTGCCATGTTAACTGTGTTTCTTAAACTCTACATAATGCCAGGGTTGGTTTCAGAGGCTAGAGCAGAAATAATCTTTCAGACAGAGATGAGGAGGGAAAAAAGTGGATGAAAATGTTGAAAGTCAGATTAGTGGTACATTTCCTTCTGTCCCTCCCTAACACACCATAAAAATTCAGACAGTTCTGAGATAAGTATTGGTCCAATAAAAACAGTATACACTAAGGCATAGTTGACATGTACCAAACTGTCCTAGAGTGTTTTTACATCCCAAGAGAGGATCTTGTCAACTCACATAACTGTCCAATTGTTAGAACCTGTGAGAAAGATCCGTAGTGTGGAGTAGAGAAGCCTTCTGTAATTCACCACACCTCTGTTCCACCCTTAAATAAGTGAGCACACCAGCTTTAAGAGTTTATCCAGATAACCTCAATGGTTCTCCAAATGACTCCTCACTTTTTCAGGTGGCACCAGAGTGTGTGTGTTCCAGAGAGCTTCACAAAGACAAAATCCCCATTGTAAGAGAGAATCTGGGCTCATATCGGTAACATTTAAAATTCTCAATCTGTATGCAGAGACCATCTATAGCAGTACTTCTCACTTTCTGGGTTGGTTGTTTCAAGAATCTTCTAAAAGTGCGTAAGTGCTTAAAAGGAGAAAGTCTGGAATCAGGTGCCTGGCTTTGAATCCTGATCCTGCCACTTATGACCTTGGGCCAATTATTTACCCTCCCTGAGCCTCAGTTTCCTCCTCCGTAATAGGACTTATCTTATAGGGTTGTTGTTGGGATTAAAATTGTTGTTATTTGAAAGGAACACAAAAGTCTGGTACTTTGTAAGTACTATATACATGTTGGTTAAATAATCAAAATATATTTGAATAACTGCAGCTTTCCATTCGTGGCTAAATTTAGTAAGGTGTTTTTTTTTTTCTTTGATACTGTGGTGATTTCCAGGGACTTTCATGTGTGTGATTTTTTGAATACATGTATTTTGAGGGTTTGAGTGTTGTTTTTTTCCCAGGGGAACTCAGAATTCTTAATTGATTCCTCACCACTTCCTATTATTTGAGAGGATCTTGGTAGGAAGGAAGTGAAGGTAGTTTTCCCATGAATATTGTTTTCTAGAGTACATTTTTTCTCCCTGAGGTCTTTTGAAAAGTGAGTTGTGCCGTAGAAGTTTGAAGGCTTTCATGGCCTATGTCAGTTTAGGTGTATTGTCTAACAGTCCAGGAGAACAATGTGTCATTCTTATAGTCAAGTATTTAAGTGCTTAGGGAGAGGCAGTAAGACTGTCTACAACACTGATGTACATTTCAAAGATGTATTGAAAAGGGAGTCAGATTGTCATACTATAGAGACTACAGAAATCAGATAACGCTGATCAGAGGTAGACCCCTGAAGTCAGGCATGTGGATGCAAAAAAATGAAGGCTAGATTAAGTGGAAGAACTGCTTTTACGCTTGTCTGCTTTGAACACACTCAAAGTGAAGCATATGTAAGAAAAATAGTGATGCTTTGTAGCATCATGAACTTAGCAAGTGTCAGCCAGACCATCTGTAGGAACCTCAGTATGTTGTGCGCTGAACAATGTATAAATGCATTGAGTGGGGAAACGAAAGCCCGAGAGGCTGAGCGACTTCAGACCAGTCACTCAAGTCCTCTACACCGGTGCCCTGAAATGTAGGAGGAGGAGCTGGACTATACGCCCCTTACTAACTCTCAAATCTATGCTTTTGTTTGTGTTTATATGAAGTACACTTGGCAATTCCCCACAACATACATCTGCAAGTATAATCACTTTTTGTTTGTTTTTAAAAAATTTTTTCTTTAATGTGACTACTAGAAAATTTCAAGTTACATAAGTGTCACATTTTCTATCTTTTTACTTTAAAAAATTTTTAGTTAACAAAAACTATATATTTAACATACGTAACATGTATTGAAATATCTATGCATGTGTAATAATAAACTGAGCTAATTAACATATGCATTACCTCACACACTTATTAACATTTTCTTTGTGGTAAGAACACTTAAAATCTACTCTTTTGACAATCTCTGCCAGTGTAATCATTTGAAAATTGTCGAATCATGTGTCCAGTTACTTTTACTGCCTGGTTATCAATGTTAAGTTAGTGTTTTTAGGAGGTGATTTGCCATCACATGTAACATTATGCCATCTGGGACTGGACTTTATCAATTAAGATGAAAATCTTAACAAAATGTTAAAGTACTATCATCAGATGTTAAAAGTCAATTTTTAGTTAGAACTTTGTTTTTAAACTTACTGCCTAGATTCCAAACGTATCTAAAAAGTACCTCTGCTGTTTATATGACCATGACTTAAGTTTTCTTGATATTTATAGTTTGTTTGAAGTTGAGCATATGCCACAGTTGCTAAATATGATATGAAAATCGTTAAGATAAGCCTTCTTCAAGTGGCCTATTTAGGGCCCTGCATGATCTGGTGTTTTCCAGCATCTCCACCCCCCTGTCTGTCTCCACACCCCTCCTTCTAGCTACATGCCTTCCTGCATCTCTGGCCTTCTCTCAGTTCCTTGAGTGTCCCATATTGAGGGCCTCGGCATGGGCGGTTCCCCCTGAGTGGAACACCTTCCCTGCCCAGCAGCTGGTGCTGGGCATCCCTCAGTCCTCCGCTGAAATGTTCCTTCCTCAGGAAGCACTTCCCTGATTCGTCCACCTAGGTCAAGCATTTTTTTTTTTTTTTAACTCTTAAAGAATCACATCTCCATTCCCTCTGAGTTCAAACTCAGTTGCATTTGTTTGAGTCACTGATTGATTAGTGAATTTCTCCTTCACTAGCCTATAAGCTTCTGTATTCCCCAAACATGTATTGTATTTGTTCCTTGCACAAAGTAAATGCTCCATAGGCATTTGCTGAATAAATAAATGATTAATAAGTTCTGCAAAAGGCATTAAGCAACATACAAGTACCTTTTGTTATATACTTATAAGAACTTGTGAAATAAAGAGCATCTTATCATGTAAAAAGCAAAAAGCTGTGTATTCTAAGTAAGTAGCTGTTTCCAACCAAGATGATTCCCTGAAATACATTGCTTTGTAGTTACATATTTGGTTTAAAAATTGTCTTAAGAGGCAGATGCCACTTGTTTTTCCCTTCAGGATGTAATATATTCTGTTATCTTAATAATGTGCCTTTACCTTCTAAAATAGATTTGAAATAAATTGTTACCTACACTTTTACATCATATCTCCAGACTTCTTTCAGAACCATATGATACTCTATTAGGGTGTATTAATTTCTCAGATGAGGTCCCTGATAAAAATTTCTTCTGATTAGGGTTGTTGAGAGAATTACATATTTGTCTATATGTTGCCAGACAGTTATACCACCTGTCAGCCACATCTGATGTCATTCATACGGTAGTTTATGAGCAGACAGGCAAGCATGAAGTATTGCACCCACAATACCACCTGGCTAGGTCATGGTCATTCCCATTGTGTGAAACCCTTTCTCATGTCCATATTGTGCATTAGTTATAAATATACAGTGAATTACTAGTCACGGACTGAGAAGCTGGGAGATTCGCAATCTTGTTTGCTGGCAGAGGGCCATGTAATGTCAACAAAAGTGGAAAGGAAAACTTTCTGTGGCTCAGCCTACAGACCAGGAGTCAAAGTCTGGGGGGAGTTGGAGATATGGTCTTTGTCACATTGATTTGGAAGGGACTATGTAACCTCTTCTCCTACCATGTGAGTAGAGGAATATTTATTATAGCCTGACAATGTTTTAAGATGTACTATTTTGTATATGTTCCTTGTAAATGTGTAAAACACTGTGAAATCCAAGGCACAGCATGACAAATATCTTTTCTAAGAAATTCAAAAAATGAACTAATTAACTCAACAATCCATGGCACATTTCCATAATTACTATGACCACAAAAGTTAATTTTGTAAGGACAGTCACACATATATAATACAAAAAATGCTAGAAAGCTATCCATGAAATTCATGGAGGTGAAGGATAAATAAAGAACAATAAAGAAGAGTTAACCAGCATTCAAGGACTAGAAGGAACTATAGATTCCTTATATCAAGTGCATAAGAAAAACTTCTTCCTAAATGAATGCAGATTGGAAATGCGAAGCTTCAAAAACTGGACATATGAAGAATATTTTCTGCATTGTCTGTTCTCAAACCCAGACCTTCCCCACCTTGTTGTGTGACCTATTGGTGTGTCCACAGCAGGTGACAGACACTGCTGCAGTTCTGACCCCTCAGTTCTCAGGTGGCTGAGTGAGGCCTGGGGTGGCTGGAGCTCCTGGGCCAGTCACCTCTGGCTATTAGCAACCTCATTTATTTATCTCAGTGTGTCTATGAATATTCACACTTTTGTGTATACCATGATTTATAGAAGTTTGGGAGGGAATGTTTTAACCAAAGAAGTCACAGCTCCTGGGCCAGTCACCTCTGGCTATTAGCAACCTCATTTATTTATCTCAGTGTGTCTATGAATATTCGCACTTTTGTGTATACCATGATTTATAGAAGTTTGGGAGGGAATGTTTTAACCAAAGAAGTCAATCTACTAAAAACTGCAGCAATTGTCCTATCCACAAAATGAAACACAAGAGATAAGAAGGTTTGAGAGAGACATGTTAAGAAAGGAGTCATGATATCTCAATTTTACAGAAAGAAATGGTATGTGGCAGGGTGGGAGGATCTCTGTTTGGACCCTTGGTCCAGAGAATTGGACTGATCTCCAGCAGTAGGTGTAAGAGGGTCTATCCTGCCAGCAGTGATGTGTTCAGACAGAAGGGCAAGGCGTTGACCTCTGAATCAGCGTAAATACTTTATTTTTACCTTTCAGCAAATGTCCTCCTTTTCTTAGCACATATTTCTTTGAGAATCATTTTCAATTGAGGTTTCTGTGATACATTTTATTTTACAGTCAAGACCCTATTTCCATACTCATTACTCTCCCCCCCCCCTTTTTTTTGTCTCTTTTTTCGTGTCCGGCAACGGATCGCAACCCTCGGCGTTGCTCCCGCACCTCGCTCAGCCAGTGAGCAGGAACCGGTCTGTATGTGGGATCCGAACCCTCGGCGGGAGCGCCGCCGCGCTTCCCAAGTGGCGCACTGTAGCAGTGCGCCACCGGGCCGGCCCATACTCATTACTCTTTAAAATAAATAAATTATATAACATAGCTGTGACAGACCCTGATTTCTGCCTATGAAGGATCCTTTTCTTTTTCTTTCTTACTACAGAATCCTGACATTTTGCCTAGTTAAAAACTTACCTTCCCAGATTTTCTTGTAGTTGGTTCTGGCCAATAGGCGAGACGCCCTGTTGACAACTTCACATACAGAATCACAAGACCGAACCTCCTGAGAGAAGGTGTTTTTGTCCTTTGTGCCTTAACCTTGTACTGCTCCTCTTTCTTGCTGACTGAACTGCAGATGCCATTCTGGGAGGCACATGTTAAAGGACAGATGATAGAGCCAATCCCTCCCACCCCCACCCCCGGCCTGCCTGTCCCCAGGCTTCTTGTTTGAGGCAAACCCTCCTCTTACCTGGTTAAATGGCCATACTGAGGCCATCTGTTACTTGAAGCTGGAAACATAACTAACACAATCATCTAAGAGCAACTTAATTACATCAGGCTGCCTAAAATACAGCAGTAGACTGAGGCCTGCTATTAAGATACCATGTAAAAAATAGTTTCCAAAGTTTTGAAAGAACTTCTGGACATCAACAACAGTGTGGCTTCCATTTCAGGCCCATTATCATATCCTCATGGAGTGAAAATTGCCTGAAAAATAGGGCCACATGATGCCTGAATCCCTGCATCATTTGAATATTTTTGGCTATAAATATAGTGAAGTAGTTGGCTCTTTCTTCTAAAACTAACATTTAATGATCAGTGGTATTGACATAGCAGTGATCTACAGGAAATACAAAACAGGAACCCATTGTTTATCCTGTTCTCAGTGTACATTGCCAGATCATTGTTCAGAAAACTTTGAACAGGGTTGCTTCAGTGGAGTTCACAGAGTTGTTAAGATCTAAATTGAATGATAGAATTTGTCCTTGTTACACAAAAAGCAATTGTGAAAAGATTATTAAAGGCTAGTAATATATTGACTCTGAATTTTAAAAAATCTTTAGGATTTCTACCTATGATTTCTTAAAATGACAAATGCTATTGGTCATAATTGAGGGGAAGGGCTGTCAAACTAGGAAGTCAATAATTTTCCTGAACTAAATAAAATTAAAGATGTACATGCAACATGGAAATTATTCATGGTTTCTGATTAAGTGTTATACATTGAAGAAATGAATATAAATTGTAACACATTCGATTTTATAATAGGCAGTCACATATAAATATTTTGCTCTTCTATCCATCTATACTAAGAACTGCATTAGAGTATAATGACTGAAAGCCTTTAATGCTTCCTACTTATGTGGCTACTCTAATCCCCTTATGCTTCAGTTCTAGTGTAAACAAAACAAGAATCACAGCTGAACTTGCATATGACTGCTGTGAGAATTAATTGAGTTAATATATGCAAAGCTCTTAAAGCTACTCATACACAGCAAGCACTCCATATGTACAGGCTGGCACTGCTGTTATCATCATCATCATCTCAATGACATGCAACACCTGTAATTAATAGCATGGACTTTGGGTGCTATGGGTCAAATATGTCCCCCAGAAGTTCATGCATTTGAAACTTTATCTCCATTGTAACAGTGTTAAGAATGGGGAATCCTATTATGGTTATTGAAAGGTGGGGCCTTTAAGAGGTGATGAGATTGTGAGGACTGTGCCCTCGTGAATGGATTGATCCATTCGTGGAGTAATGGGCTTGGTTCTGATGGCTTCAGAAATAGAGGAAGTGAGGAGGTTAGCTCTCCCTTGCTCAGTCCATTCTGGCCATGTGATATTCTGTGTTGCGTAGAGAATTCCACATGGAAGAATTCCTCAAGAGATATGTTCCCTGGGCTTTGGACTTGCCAGCCTCTGAAATTGTGAGAAAAAAATTTCATTTCTTTATAAATTACCCAATTTCAGGTATTCTGTTATAAGCAACAGAAATGGACTAATACTTTGGGGATAAATAGTTCTGAGTTAATTTCTAGTTCTGCCTCTTAGGTCTTTGATTTGGGAATGAGCTCTGAGCCTTTGTTCCCTCATCTGAAAAATGGGGATAGCATTAATTACCTTAGAGAATTATTAAGAAGATTGAAAAATATAATGCATGGAAAACTATATCATCACATACTATTTTTTTAACCTACATAGAAAAAATTATTTGCATATATAATAATTAATCTTCAAAAATATGTATACTTTTATTTTGCTGATGGGGAAAGTGAAATGGATTGAACACAGATGTTGAATTTAATTTTCTTTCTTTTTTTTTTTTTTTAAAAGATGACTGTAAGGGGATCTTAACCCTTGACTTGGAGTTGTCAGCACCACGCTCTCCCAAGTGAGCTAACCGGCCATCCCTATATAGGGATCTGAACCCTTGGCCTTGGTGTTATCAGTACCACACTCTCCCAGGTGAGCCATGGGCCAGCCTGAATTTAATTTTCTTATAATTTATTTCAGACAGCACACAGAGTTTATTTTTTTATTTTCTATTTTAATACAGACAAGAATTCATGGAATTGTTGCACAGCTGGATTAAGAAAATTCCCATTTTTTCTAATAACTTTGTCCTGTGGTTGATGTAGCAGTCTCTTTAAAGCAATGGCATTATCATCATCTCATTTGGTAAGTAGAAGAAGGCTGAAGAGGAAAGACATTGGAATTAAAAGGAATAGCTTGGAAGAAGCAGAAAAGAATTGACTTTGTAAGACCCTTGTAAGAGTTTATCAGTCTCTTAGCAAGTGGGAGGAGCACTTTTATAATCCCGTCCATCATGTAACACACAAACACACACTACCTTACGTTGATTGACTGCAATTATAATGAATAATAACTGAAGTATATGTATCCCTCTATTATACCAATGCAAGAAAAAAGATTTGAGGCTTTGAATCAGGCAGAGATGACCTCAAGGCTTAGCTTCCCTAGTGGCAAGCCATGTCACTTTGGGCAAGTTACTTAATCTCTCTGAGCTTTGATTCTCATATCTAGAAAATGCAGATAACACCATCTACCTATTCGGGAGCCTATCGAGAGGACTAATGCAGATAACACCATCTACCTATTCGGGAGCCTATCGAGAGGATCTGGAGACTTTGTGTGAAAATCAGTTCCTCAGTCATGTGCTTGTTGCAGAAGAGGGATTTCACAAATTGTCGTTGCTGTTTGCCTGTCTTTTTCCTACTAGACTCTCAGCTCCTTGAGGGCAGGACTCCCTTTAAAAACACAAATGTAATGAGTTTATAGCATAGTGTCTGGTTGTTAAAATGTACTGAGTGAAAATATATCAAAAAGCAACACATGGAAACCCTGAATGGAAAACTAAAACAATAATAATCAATGAAAAGTTTGATTTCAGTGAAAATAGCCAAGAGAGACAGGCATTGACAAATTAAACTGATGTATTGGGGAACAGATTTAAGGAAAAATTAAATAAAAGACTATATTTTCCTGACTCAGCATATGTAGAAAGGAAAGACAGCCTATAAGGGACAGAGAAAAGTTGTCACAGGACGATTACAAACAGCCTCTTCAAATGGGGCTATTGCTATATATCATCTATATTTTTGTACTTTGTAGGCAGATGGTAATGATCTCAGGTCCATGATTTCTGTGAGCTCTGTCTGATTTTCTTTTCAATTTATAGGAGTTTTTATATAAAACTTAGAACTTCTAATTTCTCTTAACCCCCTTCCACCTCCCCCATTCCATCTCTTCTCTATCCAGGCTAAGTGTCTCCACCTTGGGAACTTGTAGGTTTTCTGTCTAAGTCCAGTAACTCAGATGGAAGCCTGGATGGGCAGGCTTCATGTATTTTTCCTATCCCACATCCCTGTCTACAGCATTTCTCGGATGTGATATAGTCTGGAGGATTTGGGGACCAATTTTTGTTTCCCATATTTCTTCCTTTTCATTTTACCTTGAGTCACAGCTGGCAGGAACATTATGAAAACTACCTAAACATTTGCTTCATATTTTAAAAATTGGGGAGTGGAGGATGATTTTATTGGAAAGCTATTACTAGGAATTAGGGTCTGAGAAACATGGGGGGGCAGTGCATGGAAGAGCATAAATAGCATCAACAGCATATTCTAAGTCTGAAATGAGATAAGTAGTTTCGTGGCTCCAGTACCAGCTGCTACTTTCTTTTGCCTGGGAACAGCTTCGATAGAGACTCATTTATTCAAACACCTGAAGAACTAAATTAGTGGTTAATGCTACTCACAATAGCAGAACCATTTAAGTATCAGGTGATATCTTCAATAGAGCAACAACAAAAAGTTTTTATAGAGAAAAGAAAATAGACACGCACAGCGGAGAAGATGAGATTTGCAATAATTTTAGTGAGAATGGTTTCAGCAATGGAAAGAAAAATAGACTATATCCTAAAGAGAAAAACAAAATTTGGAGCTGCATAGTTCAAAATTAGACACGTTTCAGTTGAGGCATAACCAGACACTCAAGTAAAGTGATCTCTGAATCAATCAATTATCCAAGGAGAATAATTCCACTTATGATAATTAGAAAAATGACTCAAGAAATGAGATAATTCTCAGAGATAATTTTTTTTTAATTAACGCAAGAATTGCCTATAAAACTCTTCTGAAAAAGAGAAACTTGCAGCTGAATTTATTTATAGCATTATACTAGGGTATACTATTTGGTAAATTTTATAATTATATCCTGTAATGAATCCTACGTGCAAAGACGGATAAAGAGGACTAAATTCTGGTTGCCTTTAGAATTGCACAGACAACCTTGGATAAGAGAAGAGGGAATTGGAAAGGTCTTAATAGATGGTGCTCATCACTTGTGGCCAAACCGGAGCTATAAATTGCAGTGGCTCTCCCTTTCTGTAACTTGAACTCTGTTTTCATGTTACTGATTAAGATCTATCTAGTTGGCCTCTTTTTAAGAGACTTGCACACATTTGAACACACCTTTGAGACTCCAAATTGGACTTCTGTACCACATTCTATTTTTGGTAACCACAAAGGTGCTGGAAATTTCAAGTAGTAACACACACCACGACCTACAAACTTCAGAACATGAGCTGGTGAATACATGATTCCCGGCTGCAGAACGCACTTGGGCGTGGGCTCCAATGATTCTTTGGGGTGTTTGATTTACAGATCCAGATCAGGTTAGGTCATCTTTGTTGTGAAGTTTTCACTCTTTGCTGTGATGTCTTTAACATAATACTGCTCTTTTTTTAACACTCAAAAATCCGCTTCAGGTCCGTTTTTTAAGTTTACTTTTGTGTTGTCTTGAGATGATGAATACATACTTTAATTTTTCATAAAAATGAGACTGCCTTTCTTCTATCCTTAATCAGCCCTTTAGAGAATTCCTCATTCTCATTCATCCCAGCTCATCTAATCTGGATTTAAATTAGCTGCAAAGGTACCCAGGTATTTCGTGCAGAGATTATTCAAAATAATAATGACTTTATTATTTATCAAAATACAATTTGTCCAATAAATTGTAAATTACATTTATAGTGATAATTTATATATTATGAATATTTATATGTTACATAACATTAATATATTCATCAAATAAAATATTATGCTTTTAAATTATTAAATTTATTATATTAGAAATTATATAAATATACTTTGATCAAATAGTCATAATTTTTTTCTGCATCCTTCTCTTTATTTTTATTTTTAAAAGTATATATTTATGTGGTGCCTCCCGAATATATTAGTTTCTTACAATAGAATCATTCATAAAACATGACAACACTTAAGTTGTCTTAATTTTTAGTGCAATATTTCATTAAACTCCTCTTTTAAGTATTAAAAGTTTTTGAAACCGTACAAGGTGAGGAATTGCTAAGTAATTTGCTGTTATTCTTGCTTCTTGCCTATTTTCTCACTGTCTTAGTGTATTTGAAATTAGTTTTGACCCTGAAGTTTCTTCCTACCCTTATAAACACACATACACTCTTGCAGTGTTTTCAGATTGAAATGAACAGCTTCTCCTGGAGTGGTGTTTGCCATTTCTGTTTCATCCAGAAAC
>NW_007727208.1:678636-679609 GCF_000696425.1 Galeopterus variegatus
TAGTTTCTTACAATAGAATCATTCATAAAACATGACAACACTTAAGTTGTCTTAATTTTTAATGCAATATTTCATTAAACTCCTCTTTTAAGTATTAAAAGTTTTTGAAACCGTACAAGGTAAGGAATTGCTAAGTAATTTGCTGTTATTCTTGCTTCTTGCCTATTTTCTCACTGTCTTAGTGTATTTGAAATTAGTTTTGACCCTGAAGTTTCTCCCTACCCTTATAAACACACATACACTTTTGCAGTGTTTCCAGATTGAAATGAACAGCTTCTCCTGGAGTGGTGTTTGCCATTTCTGTTTCATCCAGAAACAATATATCTACTGTAGTTAAAAGGTTTATGAATGGCCCTAGCTAATGTCGAGGCTGATGAAATGTGTCTCCGATTTCACAGATTTCGAGGAGGCAGAAGATCTGGAGTTTTATTTCTTATTACTCTTATCTCCACTCACTGCTTCAGTGGTTACGTTAACATGTTCTGAGAGGAACTAGCACTGGGGTAGGATGTAAAACATAAAAATAATGAAGTAAGTAAATCAGTCTGTTAACCCATACAGATCAGTGCCACACTCACGCACAAAGACACATTATGACTAAACATTCCCAATTCTCACTTACGTGATAACCACTGTGGCTCTACAAGTAAAATAAACATATCATTACCACTTCATCTGTTGGAGGGGTACTAATAGCTTCCCCCAAATGGATAAGGACTACAAATGTCAGGGATTATTACTCGATACCTGAGAAGCCGGAGGACTCTAAAATTGGAATGGTTTTCACATCAAAAGAGCCAAGAAATCTTTGGACTCATATTGTACTGCATTTATTTGTACAGCCAGTCACATTTATAGATGGTCTCTTCATGTAAAAGAAACTTTAGAATTTTCATGTTAAGAATGTTAATGTCCTGGGCCGGCCCGGTGGCGCACTGGATAGTGCACCGCTTGGGAAGCGCGGCGGCGCTCC
>NW_007727208.1:679813-682181 GCF_000696425.1 Galeopterus variegatus
GACTCATATTGTACTGCATTTATTTGTACAGCCAGTCACATTTATAGATGGTCTCTTCATGCAAAAGAAACTTTAGAATTTTCATGTTAAGAATGTTAATGTCCTTATTCATACAATAGTCCATGGGGCCAATAGTCTCTGTCATTTCACAGATAAATACAGATGCTTCTTGGCTTACGATGTGATTACATCCCAGTAAGTCCAGCATAAATTGGAAATATCGTGAGTCAAAAATGCATTTAATACACCTATCCTACCAAATATCACAGCTTAGTCTAACCTACCTTAAACGTGCTCAGAACACTTATATTAGCCTACAGTTGGGCAAAATCATCTAGCCCAAAGCCTATTTTATAATAAAGTGTTGAATATCTCATCTGATTTATTGATTACTCTACTGAAAGTAAAAAAGATAGTGGTTGTGTGGCCAGTTGAGGGATGGTTTCCACTGCGTGCATGCTGCTTTCACACCATCATAAAGCAGAAAGATCATAAGTCAAACCACTGTAGGGTGGGGACTGTCTATGCTCTAAAGCCTGTTTATCACTTAACAACCTGACTTTATTAACTTAGGATAAAAATCAAGATTTCCTGCTCACATTTTCCTGAAATGAGCCACTTTTATAACAGCCTTGACTCTGTACCATTGAAACTGCTTTTCTCTCCCATATCACATGAATGGAAACAAGGGCTGATTTTAGTACTTAGTTATGCTCATTCATCGTGTTCATCCTCTGAAAAAATTTGAACATGGAGTCAAAACCATTAGTATGGAGGAAAAGTAATAAAATAAATCAATGTGCTTTTTTTTTATGAGCATAGCAATGTAATGTAATGTGCTTTTTTAACGATGCTTATTAAAATGCCATTTTTCATAAACAACTTTAAAGGTCCTCTAAGTACTAATTCCGAAAAGTATGCTAATTTTCAATACTACTTAAAACTACATCTGTTGAAATTAGAATGAGCACACTTTCGCCACATGTCACATTTTGTTATCATCCAATGGTATAAATACATTCACCACCTACATAAGAACAAAATATGGAAAATGCATTTATGCAATACAGTAAATGCTTAAGAAGAAACTTTTTCATGTTTCATATGATGATGTTTTATCATACAGACTCATAGATGCGTGAATTGGGCAATCCAGCCTGAGACACAAGGCATAAGTAGACCTCGAGTATAAACTCCAAGAGGGCAAGGACTTCTTTTTTTTTTTTTTCCTTTTTGTCTTTTTTCGTGTCCGGCAACGGATCGCAACCCTCAGTGTCGCGCCCGTACCGGACCGAGACCGGCAACGGGATCGCAACCCTTGGTGTTGCGCCCACACCTCGCTCAGCCAGTGAGTGGGAACCGGTCTGTATGTGGGATCCGAACCCTCGGCGGGAGCGCTGCCGCACTCCCAAGCGGCGCACTGTAGCAGTGTGCCACCGGGCCAGCCCGAGGGCAAGGACTTCTGTTTTGTTCCTATAGTACAGTGCCTAACTCATAGAATAAGCTTATCTTGTGCTGATTGAAGTGAATGATGGCCTAATGAATAGATATACAAAGCCAGCCAAGGCAAGGCCACGTAATACGTATTGAACAGTGAATGCCTTGATGATATCCTTTCAAACTGTTTTTTCTCATTTTTTTTTCTTATTTTAAATGCCTTGGGTGAACTCTTTCACCTAGCACATTAGGACGTTTATCTGTGAAGTTGAATTTATTGTAAAAATTAGTGCTCATACTTGCTATTTATTATACTGGACACTATCTTAAAAATGTGAAGAAAATAAGATTGTTTTTCCCCAAAGGCACAGACTCTCAGAGTAACTGTTTTCTTCTCTAGATCACAGAGCTGTAGTTAACAGAGGGAGAGTGTTCAACATGGATTCAGCCACAAGATTCTTGAATCTTTTTGAACTCCAGTTGAACTGTATTTGGTTCCAAAGTAGAGCTAATCACTCTTAATCTGCAGGTAAAACCGTCGCTGCCAGTAAACAGACGGGCCCACTACACTGAGCCCAGAAAGTCAAGTTGGTTGTGATCAGTTTTCTAATGACACATCTTTTAAATAATCTCCCAAATTAAAGTGGATGCAAATTTTAAGAATAAAAGGGAATTGGTAAATATTTATATTAAAAGAGATTAAATTTTTTTCTATTGCTTAGTCTTGTAACATCATAATTAGATGTCTAAACATGATTGGTGCCACATAAATTTCCTTTGGTCCTCATCTAGATGCATCTCTTTATTTTAGAATTCTCATAACTTTGAGTAGATTTAGAAAATATGGATGACCAAAAAAGAAGAAAATAAAAACCATCCACAATTTCATTACAAGAAATTAGTGATTACTGGCATCTTAGATTTTTTTTTT
>NW_007727208.1:682987-683947 GCF_000696425.1 Galeopterus variegatus
TTTGTTTTTTTGCTTTGACCCTAATCAAGCTTTACTATGTTAAGACCTCTGGCAGATCCCCATTTTCCTTTCATCCTAGGAGATTTTTTATTGACAAATAGTTACCATTTATGGAGAGCCTGTTCTATGCTAGGCACTGTAGTGCATACTTTGCATGAGTTATTTCCTATAACTATACGTATAACTATAACTATACTATAACTATAATTGTCCTATAACCTAAGCACATTTTTCAGACACNTTTTTTTTTTCTCCCTACTTCCTTTTATTGTGCTATTTCTGGTCTTTGAGAACAAGGAAATTTGATGTTCACTTATAAATAAATATTTCTATAAGTCCCACAAGCAAAAATATAAAGAGAATGATAAAATGAGAATTATAACATTTTCTTTTGGCTGATCTGTAATTCCCACAAATAGACAGTCTAGAAAAATGCTGACAAGCACAGGGTTTGGAAACTGGCCGACCAAAGTTTGATTCCTACTTTCCCCACATGTGCGACCCTGTGCAAATTGTTGAGCTTCTCTGAGCCTGTTTCCTCTTCTGTAAAATGAGAATAATACCCTCACTAGAGTGTTTTTGTGAATAGTCTGTGAAAGGTATTTAAAGAATTTGGCATGCTGCCTGACATGGTATGCATTAAATGAATGGTAGCTATTATTATTATTTATAAGAATACTTCCCATTCTTCTACATTCCTAACCAACCCTGCAGATCACAAAGCTCTAATACCACGTGACATGTGACATGAAGACTAATTTTAGATCAGCCCAAGAAAAACATAACTAAGCAGGTAAATCTTTTGGAAAAAGATCATAAAATGCATTCTTTAGCAAGTACTTTAAGACTGAGGGTTGTAGTCTCTATTAGCATAGGTGATGGCAGTTCTTTGGAATTAGAATCTTTAGAAGTGGTGCTCTCCCACACTCTACTCTCATATAGTTTTTGCAGTTAATACTC
>NW_007727208.1:685137-689258 GCF_000696425.1 Galeopterus variegatus
TATAACTATAACTATACTATAACTATAATTGTCCTATAACCTAAGCACATTTTTCAGACACAAATTCAGAACACGCTACCCCCCAATATGGTACCTTGGTATTTGAGAACACAGCAGAATCGGGAAGGTCTCTCTGACCTTCCTCTGCCCTTCTCCCCTGAGGATAAAAGAATCCTCTGGTCTTCCTCTGAAGCAGGTCTTATGACCCCTGTGTGAGAGGTGCCCACCATATACCCAGAGGAAGGCAACGTCCTTGTCTTTAAAGAAACAGAGACACAGAGAAGAATCTTAGCAAACATGTCTTGCTAAGCTCCCCACCAAGTTATTACCACAGAGCATATACCTTCATGAAAGTTGGCATTGAAATACACAGGCCTCTGTTTCTTTGAATCTTCATTTCCATCTGAAGTCTCCCGTGTCACTTAAAACTTATATTAAATAAATCTGTATTCTTCTCTCTTGTTTGTTTGTCTTTTGTTATAGAGGCCTCAGCCATGAACGCAGCAGTGGGTGAAGAAAGAAATCCTTTCTCCCCTACACAGACCTGTGGTTGGAAGATGGGAAGTCACATAGCAGTGGTCACAGATCCATAGAGGCTAAGTTCATGACTGGACTTTAGTCCACAGTTCCCACAGGCTCCTGCCTGGCCTGCTCCCTCCTTTCCTGCAAAATTGGAGGGATTTGAATGCAAAATTGAATGAAACTTGCCTTCGACGGGGCACACACAAAAGGAAAATCAGTTATGGGATATCAGGATGTTGACAAGCACTACTTTGTTTTTGGAAAGAAAAAAAAATACTGTTTTTTCAAACTAGATGACCAATTAAGTATAGAGGACATAAAATTGTTTACTAATTACAATAAATGGCATTTCGAACTGCAGTTTGGGTTTTTAAGACAACCACATAAAAAATGACATCAGGCGGAGAAGGAAGCCAGGGGAAGGACAGACAGAAGGAGAAGGAGGCAGGAAGGAAGGAGAGGCAGGTGGGGGGGGGGCACACACAAAAGGAAAATCAGTTATGGGATATCAGGATGTTGACAAGCACTACTTTGTTTTTGGAAAGAAAAAAAAAATACTGTTTTTTCAAACTAGATGACCAATTAAGTATAGAGGACATAAAATTGTTTACTAAGTACAATAAATGGCATTTTGAACTGCAGTTTGGGTTTTTAAGACAACCACATAAAAAATGACATCAGGCGGGGAAGGAAGCTAGGGGAAGGACAGACAGAAGGAGAAGGAGGCAGGAAGGAAGGAGAGGCAGGTGGGGGGGGGGCGACATTTATGAGAGTCAGGGGCCACTGTTGCTTGGTGCTATTTAATGAAGCAGATGACTATTTTCATACACAATGTACTACAGGAAATTGATCATTAGATTTACATTTTTAAGGTAGGGGGTGTTCCAGTCACAGAAAACCACAAATACAAAAATCCAAATACTGCATCTCCAAGCACTGGCCTGGGACAAGAACTGTGGGTGCACAACCTGCCCCGGACTCTCTAGCTATTCTGCTGATCTCAGGGAATTCTAGGTTGTGTTCCTTTACCCCAGAGCTCCTCCTCCCAATTCTAGACTTCGTGTTGAGATGTAAGATGTGGAGAGAGAGGGTTTTCTAGAAGTAGAGTGAGCTGCCAGATCCCTATCAGGGTGAGGACTCCGTGGGCCTCCTTGGCATGATGCAGGGGTTGGGGTGATGGTGTTCTGGCATTATCCAGATCCTTCCTGCCTGTGTGGGGAGTGTGGGAAGGGTAGAGCAGGACTCGTGTGCTGCTTTTTGAGAAGGTGCTTATTGCTGCAGCCAGGAAGAGTGGCTGCCAGCCATGATACCCTGCCCGTCATAGCTCAAAATCATCCATCGTCGTATTAAATAAACTGTGTTTGATTCACAAAAGGCAAGAGTGTTCATACATAATGCGTAAAAATGCAAGTGGTGTATGCAGGGTTGGCTTCGTGACATGCATTCTGAACATTTGCACCTGACCCTGTGCTCATAACAGCCAGGTACTCCATTTTATACTTTGCTGTCGTCATCTCGAAACTATCAATAATAATTTTGGAATAAGAAGTATCTCATTTTCATTTTGCATTGGGCCCTGCAAATTATATAGCGGGTCCTGGTTGTACAAAATTTCAACAAAGATAATTGGTTTCCCTAAAGGCTCCAATCTTACATCTCATATCCTTTAAAGATAGATCAAGGTCAGGGGAAGTTTCAGCAATTCCTCCCTCTCTCCTGCCCCTGGGAGAAGCTCTCTTTACTCCCTCCACTTTCCCCTGCATAAGCTGTGTTTGATCTACATCTTCAGAAAAGATGTTGATTCTCGTCAGTCTCAAATAGACATCTCCCCTGCAGGCTCGGAAGGTCTAGACTGTGCTGTCCAAATGGCAGCCACTAGCCACATGTGGCTACTGAGAGGCACCTGGCTTGAATGACATGTGCTATCTGTGTTAAATATACACTAGACATGAAAAAAAAAAAGAATGTAGAATAAGCCATTACTATTGTCTATATTGATGCCTTATTGAAATAATAATATTTTGGATATATTGTGTTAAATAAAATATGCTATAAGACTTGATATCATGTGTTTCCTTTTACCTATTTCAATGTGACTACTAGAAAATCTAAAACTGTATATGTGGCTTCTGTTTGCTGCTCAAATTGTATCTCTCTTGGCCTAGAACTTTTTCTGGAAAACTAAACAGACAAAAAACAAACAAAAACACCCATGTTTTCCACCTAGATGTCCCACTTGCATCTCCATCTCAAAAAGTCTCAAACCGGTTTCATTATCTTCTTCCCCAAATGTGATTTTATTAGATCTTATTTTTCCAAGACAGAAACTTGAAAATCAAACTATACCCCTGCTCCCACCTCCAAATGTCTACTAAGGACTATTGGTTCTATTTCCATAATCTCCACTCCAGTCCTTTCTCTGCAGACCTACTGTCCTGTCTTCACTGAGGCTTACACCCTGTCTTCCTGGAGTTCTGCGCTGTCCTCCTATGTGAAATCCTTCAATTCAGTCTCTTCCCTCCCCCCCAGTGGTACTCTGAGACCAGAGTAGCCGTTGTATAATGGCAATCTTATGACTTTACTTTCCTGCTTGAAATCTTTCAGCATCTAACATAGTGAGACACAATTACACCACAGTCTGGCTCTGTCTACTTGCTACAGTTTTACTTCCTATCTCTCCATATCGGACACCCAGGATTCCAACCATACCAAATGGCTTTCCATCCTCAGAACATGTCCCTCTGTGTCTGGGCGCTTTGGCCGTATTGTTCCTGGGCCATGGGGGTCTAAGCACATTCAAGGCGACACCCACATATTTGTTAAGCCCCACCTGCAACATTTCCTCCGTGATGCCTCAGAAGCTCCCCCACAAGCAACACAGATTGCTCCCAGACCTCCCTTGCTTCTGGTCATGTCACACATCTCTGTCAATGAGATACCATGCTGAATCAGAGATGCCTGTTTTAAAGACTGTTTAGCAGTCACTGTTTGAGATGCATCCCAAACACCTAGAAAAGTGACTGACAGAGGGTAGTTCATGACTGAATAAATCCTTCACTCTTTTCTCCCTGCCCCCATCATCTCAGTTCATGCCTAGGTTTGCCTCTTGCCTGAGACACTGAAGCTGTCTTTCCATAACCGTTTCATGTGCTCTTCATTTAATTGGATACACTGTTACCGGTTCTTTTTCATACACAAATACGATCATTACTTTTTCCACTTAAAGAAACTCCAATGGTTCTTTTTTTCTAAAGAATTAATTAAATTAATTTTTTCCCAGAAAAATTAAACTTGTAATACCTGTTACTTCAATAGAAAAAAATAAATTGTGCTCAATACCAAATTTTATTAAATAGCTAAAGTTTGCCTAACTGGCTGGTTTGTAATTCACATTATTTCTTCCCAATAACTGCATTTAGACCAGTCAAATCCCATATCTTTTTTTTTTTTAAAGAGGAATAAAGATTTTATTTAAAAAACCATGTATGAAAAATAGAAGAAAACAATAACTGCATTTAGACCAGTCAAATCCCATATCTTTTTTTTTAAAGAGGAATAAAGATTTTATTTAAAAAACCATGTATGAAAAATAGAAGAAA
>NW_007727208.1:689704-692602 GCF_000696425.1 Galeopterus variegatus
TTTTTTTTTAAAGAGGAATAAAGATTTTATTTAAAAAACCATGTATGAAAAATAGAAGAAAAAAACTAGTGAGGCAGTTTAAACATTTGACCTTAGTGTACTTAGCAAATATGTTTAATAGTTTTAAAAAACTCTCATTTTAAAAAATGTGGATCTTTTTCTGTAGCATGACTAAAAAGACATCATCTTACTTTTTTTTTTGATTAAACATGTTCTCATCAGAAAAAAAAAATGACTTTCATAGAGGTAGATATATGCCCAAGCTGTATACAGCCATTAGTCCTAATCTATCTTGAATTAGGCTACATTTGAGGTTCTGGTTTATCCCCTCATTTGCCTTACTTATTCCCAATAACTAGAAAAGTATTTCTGGCTGCCTACTAGGTGTCTTTATCTAGATGTTTCCAACAAATATGTCAAGTCCTACATGTCAAAACATTTTCTCCTTCATATCAAAAACAAAGAAAAAATGCTCTTCTTCATTTCTATTTTGGTTAACAGTGTCACCATCTACTAAGTTGACTGATCCCCCACAAATCCCAAGGCTTTCAACACTCTAAATTGATCTATTGTTCTGTATAATGCTCAGTATAGAGCATTATAGAGTCCCTCTGAGATCTGTGAAACTTAGATTTTACACACACTGCAGTGGTAACTAGGATTTCACTGAACAGTGGCAGTAGCAGGGTCCATTCAAACCACACGTGTGCATGGCTTCACAAGACTCTAGAGTACTCAGGGATAAGGGACTGGAGCACAGGAATTTGAAGGAGAGTCTTACTATGAGCTTCTATGAACAGCTAACAGCAGTAGCAGCTGACATTTATAGGCCTCTTCTTAAGTCAGACATTGTNGGATAAGGGACTGGAGCACAGGAATTTGAAGGAGAGTCTTACTATGAGCTTCTATGAACAGCTAACAGCAGTAGCAGCTGACATTTATAGGCCTCTTCTTAAGTCAGACATTGTGAAGAACAATATACATTATCCGTATCCTTAGTGTTTGGTACCATGGTTATGTCCATTTTAGATGAAAAAACCACAGCTCAGGGGGTTTTGTACCTAGGCCTACTTTGCTGCAATTAGGTTTTGGAGCCAGAACTCCCACCAGCAATGAGTCCATGCTCTTAACCCCTAGACCCCACCCTGTAACACACCCCTTCCAATCAAGAAGACTAGATCGGAGAAATCTCGCCTATAGCAGATGTCCAAAGTCACAATAATTTATGTTAATAATTTAAAAGTGCGTCTTCAGACATTTAAAGCCAGCACACGAAGGGAGAGACTGTGAGGTTACTGTTCCTGACATGCACTCACTCCTGCCTCTGGCCCTGCTGGCTTTCACTCCATCTTTGTACCCTCTTTGTTCACCACCATGGACAGGACACAGCTCTCTATGGCTTCCCACCCCTATTCTCCCTCCTGCATCACTGGACCTGGCCCCACACCTCAGTGTGACAAGGTTGTCCACTGGGAACGTCCTCAACCTCTCTCCCGGCTGTCAGGAGTCGACACCATTTACTCAGTTCGCTCCAGTGCTCCTGTGGTCCCAGTCCCCTCTCCTGCCCCCAGCCTATCCCCTGTCTGTCCTCTGTCTGACCTCTTCACTGCCCCTTGGGCTTTTGCTCCCGGAGTAGCCGCCCTTCCTCTTGATCCTGCCTTCTCTCCTGCTAGTGTTTACCCCACGGCCATGGACAGCACAGCTCTCTGCCATCACGGATGTCCTGGTCTCTCTCCCTCTCTCCTCTTTCCTTTCTACCTTCTCATTACCTTCTNACATCCTTAAAAACATACTCCTTCCCCCTCACTTTTATTAAAGTATAATTGACAAATAAAACTGTATATATTTAAAGTGTACAATGTGATGCTTTGATATACGTATATATTGTGAAGTGATTACCACAATCAATTAGTTAATATCACCTCATGTAGTTACCTTTTTGTGTGTGTATGGTAAGAAGATCTACGATCTACCTACATAGAAAACTGCAACTGTACAATACAGTTCTATTAAGTATAGTCACCAAGCTGTATATTGGATTCCAAGAATTTATTCATCTTCTAACTAAAATTTTACCCTCTGACCTACATCCCCCCATTCCCCTCACCCCAATCCTGGCAACCACTGTTGTACTCTCTGATTCTGTGAGGTGGACATTTAGATTCCACATACAAATGGGATCATACAGTATTTGCCTTTCTTTGTTTGACTTATTTCACTAAGCATAATATCCTTAACATGCATCCATGTTGTTGCAAATGGCAGGATTACCTTCTTTATAAAGGCTGAATAATATTCCACTGTGTGTGTGTATACACACACACACACACACACATACAAACACACCTCACAATTTTTTATCCATTCATTAATGTACACTTAGGTTGTTTCCATATCTTTTCCATTTTNTCACAATTTTTTATCCATTCATTAATGTACACTTAGGTTGTTTCCATATCTTTTCCATTTTCTTTGGACATATACCCAGAAGTGGGATTGCTGAGTCATATGATAGCCCCATTTTGAATTTTTTAAGGAACCTTCTTACTATCTTCCATAATGGCTGTACCAATATACATTCCTACCAATAGTGCACAAAGGTTCCCTTTTCTACATCCGCTCACCAACATTTGTTATCATTTGCCCTTTTGATAATAGCCATCCTAACAGGTATGAGATCTGTCTCATTGTGGTTTTACTTTGCATTTCCATGATGATTAGTGATGTTGAACATCTTCTCATGTACTGTTGGCCATCTGTATATTTTCTGTGGAAAAATGACTATTCAGCTCCTTTGCCCATTTTTCAACTGATCTTTTTTTTTTTTTGCTATTGAGTTGAAAAACATACTCATTCCTTAATCTTTTGATGTGCTTTTATCCCAGTACTGGAATGAAC
>NW_007727208.1:693603-706540 GCF_000696425.1 Galeopterus variegatus
TTCAAAATGATTATGATGCAATATTATACCCCATAATAATATATAGATCATCAAATTATTTTGCCAAATAACTGTCAATATGAGGTACTGAAAGGACATTTGGGATTTGGGGTCAAAAGGAAGGTGATTGTTAGATTATTTATGCCTTTGATTGTCATTTGCTTTTATAAAATGAGGGTGATAGTAATTTCCCCCTTGTCAATAAATCTAAAAACCAATTTAAAATGCAGACAAAATACTTTGCACACTTCAGAAGGAGGGTTTTTTTTTGATTCAAGGAAAAAGTACTTCATATTAATTGCTATATAAATAATTTCTGTTAGCCTTATAAAATTAAATCTATGAGAGAAAGGAAGTCAGTGATATAATCAGATCTCAGACCACATGTCATATAAAGAGTTATGTTTCTAAGTAAAGTCAATGTCAAATAATTCAGGATACAGTATCAGTCATCTGAATTACTGACCCAAGAAAGCTCTTTCCTAAAACAGATATATTTTCAACAAATGGATAATGGTTTTTCTGATAAAGGAAGTAACTATGCCTTCCCACATTTTTGTTGTTTTTCTTGATTGCCAGATATAACTAACATGTAGTTAAGTTGCTCAGGAGATTAAATTCTGGGGAAAAAGTCTATAGTGGTTTAAATGAGCCAAGTTATTTTTGATTGTGTCATGACTTCCTCTGTTAAGGAAGTCTTGATGACTTGGAAAGGAATGCTCTGACATTTAGCTCAGAGTTTTACATAAAAAACATAACAACCAAAAATAAACAGAACACCTATAACAAAAGAAACATTTAAGGATGTATGGAACAAATGAATGTTTTCATGATGAAAAAGTTACATGGAATCACATCTAGTTTATGTTACTTTGACTAAGTCTCTTGTCTTTGGTGTAAATTTTACTTGTTGGTATTTAATACAATAACCTTCTTAGCCTAATTATCCACCCATTCTTCATTTACTCTCAGCCATGCACTTGGCAAGATGATGGGGGTAAAAACATAAAACATTATTTCTCCCTCATGGAGCTCACTTTCACATTAAAAGATTAGACACATATAGAAAAACTTCATTAAAATGATATAAAAATGATATATGTGCAAATTGGTAAAAGATTAAGAAGGAGCCAACAAAATGTGATTTGAGATCACAGGAAATATTTCTGATGAATTCCAACGTTCTTAGTTTTTGGTATTGGGTATTACAATCATAGGTTTTGCGATTTTTCCAGATCCTTCATGAAAAGTTAATATATATAAAGCTCTTAGGATAGTAGCTAGCACAGAGTAAACTCTGTATAATTTATTATTATCAATATCTTTTGGATTGAATAAACCGAATAATTTTTTGAATGCCCTTTCCTGTAGTTTATTGAATGCTAGTTATTCAGGTTTTTATTGTTTTCTTGAGTTTAGTCAGAAGCAGATATTTTGATTGACCATGTGAGGTCTTCCAGCTCTTATGGTTTCTTAACTTGGAAAGATCTCCTTGGTTTGATGCCTTTTCTACCTTAAACTCTCTATTTAACTACATTCTAAATCCTTAAAATAAAGATTTAAAATTTTGTAACTCTAGTTTTATTTATGCTTATTTAAAAAAGGAAATTTTTAACTCTTTAGTGTTAATTCTATTTCTTGATGAATGTAACTGTAATCAGAGGTTTTAAGAAAGTTAAGAGTAGAAACTGATTTGTTTTTCTTGTTGTCTGAATTATTTACTACATGACGTGTTATATTTGAACTTTATCTAAGCTTCTGGTAATATTCCTGTGTTATATAATTGTTAAAATATAGTGCTTCTCACCAGGAACGTTATATTTTATTTTTAAAAATAATAGCATTTTCTAAAATTATCATTTTTTTATGATTTAAAAAAAGTCAGAAAAAATTTCTAAATTGCCATTTTTTCTCTAAATTCAAACTGCACTTCCTAATTATGTGTTAACATTAGCACTGCTCGGAGGGAAGTATAATAGCATTTTCTAAAATTATCATTTTTTTATGATTTAAAAAAAGTCAGAAAAAATTTCTTAATTGCCATTTTTTCTCTAAATTCAAACTGCACTTCCTAATTATGTGTTAACATTAGCACTGCTCGGAGGGAAGATCTGGTTACTGTGAGCCGTTCATTCATTTAACCAGTACTGACTGAATATTTAATATGTTGACCACCTGCTGAGTGCCTACAACTCAAAGCAAGTTGAGTTTTCCCTGTAACTTTTGTTCTGCCCAAGCGAACTGTGCCTTTTTCTATTCCCTTGCCACTTGCCTTTCTCCTGACCTCCCTTTCCCTCAACTGGCTTAAGTTATTGCTCCAGGTGTATTAAACAATGCAAGTCTATTCACATGGTAGCATAACAACTAAGTGGTTATCAAATTTTCATCTCAACTACTAGTAGTGCTATGCTATGTCCATTTCCAAATCTAGATATTGAGAGGAACGTTCTTTTAAAAGTTGTTTATCCCCACTGGATAAAATACATAGTATTTACTATAGTGCAATAATATATCTGCCAGATTAAGTGTACTTGTTTCAAAAGGTGCTGAAATGGTTCCCCAGATGACACAGTGAGCACACAAACAGCTGAGTTTCTAGTTATCTAATCTCATTTCTCTTGTTAACTTTAGCATAGGAAACTTAGATGATTAAGTGTGAAGGCATCTTTATAATCTGCAAAGAGTCATCTCACTTTTAAGCAACCAAGTGTTGCTTTCATAAACTTATGTTTTTCAAAAGTGTAAAGTGTAGGCAAATTGTAGGAGTATTAAAATCTGGTATTAGGACGACCCAGCGAGGCAGAGGTAGCTGACTCCTGTCAATAGGTGGAGGATGATTTCACAGTCAAAAGCTCCAGCATGTTTCTATGAACAGGGCTGCTGTCTCTATGATGGTCACTTCTTTGAAGAATTAAATGGCCCCAAGAAGCTAGGTATCCTCAGCTAGAAGTAGGTACAGGGACTTGTATTTAGAGGAGGACAGAATCAACATTCACACTAATAAATTTTTCTCCAATGTGGCCCAAATCTTATTTGCACATGTTTTTTCTGTACATCTAAAAAACTTACTGCTCTTTATGTCATTCCCTGCTTGTACTCGTAAGAGGATTTACAAGTGTCATAGCTCTTGGTTAGAAGCCTATTTTTGCTACAGTTTGTTAAGTTCTCTATGGCTGCTCTTTACAACTGTATTAATTTGTAAAGGACACCCAATTAAATAGAATATCAGATTTGGAACCTGAGGGGTTTACGTCGCCCCTGACCTCAAAGTCAGCCATTCCAGAAAAAATTTACTAGAAAAAGGAATCTGAAAAGAAGAGTTATTTCTACATTGATTGGACTGACTCTCCTCTTCAAAGCAGAGGATATGATTCATTATAAGAAGGTATTTTTGATAGGGAATTAACACCAACCATCGAGAAAACATCGCAAAGGAAAGACAGACGAACCGAATGTCGAAGTGAATAAAAAAATTAAAAATCTTAAAAAATTTAAAAAGCAGGCAACAGTATAAATAAACAGAAAGAAACCAAAATATCACTGAAATTTTCAAATAATGTTTTTTATTCATTTTTTTTCTAAATTATAACATGGATATAAAAAGAAATTAGGAAGTATAATGAGACTATTCCTAGAGTTTTTTTTTTTTTTGAGGTGAGAAAATTTTCTTTGAAAGTAAGACCCTAAGTTAGATCGGGGAAAGTGAAAGCTTTCTGAACTTTTGCTCAAATAATGCTTTTCAAAGGTATGCAATTACTGCTGGACTTATGTATATCTGACCTGTAGAGAGAATAGGAAACCACTGCTTATTTCGTCAAAATTCTTAGTTGGTAAACTACTCCACTTCTGTTTCAAAGACTAGGGTATATTAAAGTGTGATATTGTTCTATATGGATATGTCCTGCTGTCAAACCCCAAGCTGAAAACCTTTCTTTGCTAGTTCCCTGTCATTTAC
This sequence comes from Galeopterus variegatus, assembly GCF_000696425.1. NCBI lineage: Eukaryota > Metazoa > Chordata > Mammalia > Dermoptera > Cynocephalidae > Galeopterus > Galeopterus variegatus. Next base: position 697,559 of record NW_007727208.1, read on the forward strand.
TTAACTAATATCATCTTAATTGGGCTTAAGCTGGAATAAGAGTTCTTGCCAATATTTAGAACTCCGTAGTTACAGAAGTGTTTCATTACAGCTAAATGTGTATGTCTTTATTTCAGAAATGATGAAGATATTTTGAAAATCTCAATATAATTCTTGAGAGTGATAGTTTTGAATTTAATAGGCGTATCCATAATTAAGTTATTAGTTTAAGAAACTTTTAGAAAATTATTTAATTCAATCATACATGACAACTCTTCATTATAAGATGTAAGTGCAACTTATTTCATTTCAATAGAAATATGGTTGCACATAGTTTAGGACTTCAAAATATTACAACTTATTTAAAATATAAAATATTAAAAACGATACCTATATATCATGAAATTATGTTTCCTAAAATTTAATTACTATATACAATTTAAAATAATGATTAAACATGAATAGTTTTTAAGATAAATAGAACCAATTTCAACTTTAGCTATTACTTAATTATAACATGCTATACATTAACATCAGCTGGAAGAGAGCCAAAATAAACCTTGATAGGACAGCATGATAATTAAGAGTTGTCATTTATCTTTTTTCTTATTATAAAATTCGATGTTGGAATATAATGTGGAAATGTCTAGAAATATGAATTACATGAGTTTAAGTAATTTCCTAAATATACTCCTTTCTAATTCCAAACATCTGGACAGCTTAAACTTCCTAATACGTGCTACTTTATGCACCAAAAATTATACAATGTTAGTTAGGACTTCTTCTTTCACCATATATATTTTAGAAACAATGAATTATATATTTGTTACCTCTTAATAAAATTATTGATACATTCTTATTTTCTGATTATAGCATTGAAGCAATTTTCCCACAAAAAAGGCTATTAGAATTAGGCTTATTTAAAAAATAATAATCACGGCATCTAATATAGAAAAAAGTATGAGAAGTCTTTGTAACCAAAACTAACTATGTCTGTATCAATAGTGATACTAAGAGAATATTCTCTCCCTCACACAGAAACTTAAGCTGTAGGGAAACATAATGTAAATAGCGATTATCAGTAACCTTTCAGGTTTATTTTGGAAAATTAAAAGAAATTCTGCTACTGTAGACTTGATTGCAATCATTTGGTCTCTGTCCAGGTCATGACCTTTACTTTCTTCTGGCTTCAGTATAAAAAAAGATTCCTTACATTATAATCAGCTACTAATCATCCTCAATGCACCATTCATTCTAAATAGCCTGGTTATATAGCAAATTTCTAATTAGATATGTACTATACTTATTTTCCCCTGCAAACTTTGTAATAGTGGCAGATAGAAAAATACTATTATGTGTATACTAAAACTTTCAAGTTGTTTTGCATAAAGCTTAGGTGTAAAATTTTTCATCAGAAAATCCTGTCCTAGTATAGAACACTTATATCTTCTATGAAATTGTGATCCTCAAGCCATATTTTCATATCTGAGAAATTAAATCCTCAGTGTTGTTTTTTAAAATGTTTTGAGTTTCTCTGATAAAAGGCGGTATTAGAATTCTATTTCGAGGTCAACTCTATATTTACAGTAACTTATAAGAAAATAGTGAAGTCCGAGGTTACCAGTACGATACCTAAATGCCAAGTTCTAAACACCTGACAAAATACTGTAGAATCAGAGGTCAGTAAAACTCTGAAAGCCTCTGAGTAGAGATCAATGCTGTATGTGCAGTAAACAAAACTACAGCCATAAGATTCAGATGTACTCAAAGGAGGTAGCGAGGAACAGCCTGGAGAGACGTCCTAGCTGGCTTTTGAAAGATGCAGGAAAGACAGCTGCTGGTTTGGGGGCGATTTAAAGGAAAAAGTCTATAGAGAGGAGAATGCATTTTCAAAATGTGATGTACTGTGTTTTGGAAATTACAAAATATTTTATATTGCCAGCAGAAGAGTTGGAAAGTGGTAAAAAACAAGGGTCCAAAAATAGACAAAAGCTAAACTGGAAAGTCTTAAAAGATGGGAATTGTCTCTGAACCTGGTTTTCCAAATCGTTGAATTACTAACTATGTAGATATGCTGTGCATACCACCTTAAAAGTTATTCATGAGGGGAAAATGGCACAGGTATAAAGTTTGCATGTCACATTTCCTGCGGGCTAGGGCTCTGTCGCACGTGGTGCTGCCATAAAGGCAGCAGGGAACTGCAGGCAGCCGGGTGTGCCTTAGGTATCTCTACACCTTGTTCCTCTAAAAACTCCTCCAAGAAAAACTAACACAAAATCATTTTCTTGCTGTGGGTCTTTTCACTGTGTTAATTCTAAGAATTCCCTTAGCAGTGCAAAACTCTGAAGGGAATTAAATTGGAGAGAGAGTTTTTATATCTTTTATTTTGCTCTAGTAAAATCATTTACTTGGCCGATATTTTTATTCATGGAATTTGACTCAAAACAAAGTCTATGCATTTAGTTTTTCTTTCAAAGTGAAATACGATGCCAACAACTCTCCTTTTTAGCCCATGCAATGTCTCACATGCACACTGGTGCAAAACTCTGAAGGGAATTAAATTGGAGAGAGAGTTTTTATATCTTTTATTTTGCTCTAATAAAATCATTACTTGACCGATATTTTTATTCATGGAATTTGACTCAAAACAAAGTCTATGCATTTAGTTTTTCTTTCAAAGTGAAATACGATGCCAACAACTCGCCTTTTTAGCCCATGCAATGTCTCACATGCACACAGGCATATTCCTATTCGTTCTTATCATTATGTGTTTGGACATGATTCTCTACACTGAGATTGCTTAGTTTGTATCTTTATATCTTGAATATTGGTGACATTTAGAGCAAAAGTCTTGAAAAATATTCTTCTTATTCTCTAAAATTCTCTTATCTGAGGGCATGTTAACACTGCTATATCTGTGGAACAGGTAATTCATGCTCACACGTATTCATAAAAATTATATTATACTTAAATTATAAGAAGACTTTCCATGTCATCCATATTTGGGGGGAAAAAGTAGCAAATAAAAGTGTATTTCTTAAAAGGAGATCTTAGCTACTATTTGTTTTAAATTTCACAGTATTTTCTATCTTTAGCAGATATTTTATTCAAAGTTTTCAACCAAATGTTTTTCATTAAATATTTTCAATAGCATTATAATCTGATATTTCCGGTAGACCAACAATAAAATTGACTTAGGTAAAGCTGAAATGTTACTGAAAAAGAATTTAATCACTACTTGGTCATTTCCTTACTGGGGATTTTGATTTGACTGACCAATTTCAATTCACAGTAACAGCTTTGTTCCTAAGAGACTATAAATCAAAGAAATACTCACCGAGGGGTAATTTCTACTGCAATCAATGTCTGTGCTATTAGCACAGAGCAACTGACAGCAAACGTCCGCTGCAAACATTAGTGTACATCTGCATGTGCTACGTGGTGTTTTTTGGTTTCACTCTCTCTCTGAAACCTATCTGCTTGTGAGAAAAACTGAGCAATGAAAGAAGTTTTACCGCCACATACTATAGCTGTGTCTGAACTCAATGTGGGGACTTCACTTCCTTTCTTTCCTTGGATTCTGAGCCGGGGGAGCACAATGGGGGTGTTGTGCTCTGCGCTCGCATGGCATGCATGATACTCAGAAAGGAGGTGTGAGTGGCTTCCAGTACCTACTCTGTTTGCTTTACAACTACTCTGAACTAAATCAAACAGCACACCAAGACACTCAGTCCAGAATAAGCAAGTACGAAATCCACCAGCTCTTACGACCTACCTAAGGAGCAGAACTCCTTAATTTAAATGTAGACACACTGATGTTCAAAGTTAAATACATCATTTTCAAGGCTTAAAAGTAAATGGTTCACAATTTACGTGCTGCTGGTTTTACATGTAGTTCTCTTAATAAATGTCAAAGTGCAGGTCATAAAAGAATCTATTGTTTGTAACAGAGAAAGGTTGTTGGCTATGAAGACTGTCCAGAAGTATAAGCCATGATAGTCTGTCAAAACAGCAAATATTTATTTTAAGCTCCAAGGCATATCAGTAATTTTTTTTATCACACAATTTACAGAACCTAAATTACTGGACCAACTCTATGTCTCTAACACTATTTTGTGGAAGTGTGTGAGTGTTTGTACACGTGTGTTTCCCTGATAAATCCAGATCGCACGATCACTGTAAATCTTTCAGGTTAAATTTTGTCCCAAGTTATTTTTTATGCTCTGCTTTCAAAAAGGCCAAAAAAAGCTTACCTCTGTCAGTCAAGTGGGATGCCCAGGAACCCCCTTCTCCACCTCGGTCTCAGCGTGCAGGCAGATGCTCTGTGAGCCAACAATCTGTTAACAGGAAGCAGGTAAACCTGAGAGCGGCCGCCTGCGTTACAGTCCAGTGCCCATCCGAGCACACACCTGCTCTTTCAGACCTGCTGCTCATATGCAACAGCCACGCACAGGACTGGTGTTTGCAGAGGGCAACACCCTCCTTTGGATAACTGGTTTTCAGGGTAAGCAGCTAGGGAGCTGCTGAGATAATATTGCAGGGAAGGCTTGCCTTCCCAAGACAAAACACTTTTCTGCTGCTTGATAGCAGATATGCAGCATTATCACACCGCATTCCACTTTCTCCAATCAGCTAATTGGAACAGCAGTCAACAGCTTGTCCAAACAGCAGCTTGCAGGCATGCGTGGCTGTAATAATTGTATACTAACATGCCCATTGCTTCTTTCTTCTCTGGATAGATTTTTTTAAAAAAATGCTTCTTCCAGGGTAAAGCTCAGCAGAATATGCCACACTGTTTTCCATAAGTAAAATGGCTGGTCCTCTCAGCACTGCTGCAGACAGCTCATTGGGTTCCACTGGCTTTCCGTAGCCATAGCAACAACCAACAGACAGACTTAGACAGCAAGCATGGCTGATCATGTGCAGCGCACCGACACAGCTTGCTAATTTCTTTTTATCAAACTCATCGTTTTTTTGAGGAGGGTAGCTTCTGTTATCTTTCCAAATATTTCACCAATAGTACAAGTGCTCTGATTTTTCCACTTTCCTGAGGAACTTTTGTTATATGAGCCAGAGCTGCATGTGAAATTGAGGAAGAGAAGCACTATTTGCATCTATCCCAGGTTAATAATACGCAAATCACTGGAGAGACACTAATTGGAATCATTTTCATAAAAGGTTCAACCTTTGAATCATAGAATGAGTGTAGAGGAGATTAGGGAAAGTTATGCTTTTTGTTTTAAAATGATAATCTTGTAGCCACTTAACTGAAGCAAATTCCTGTGAATTGTTATATACAGTCAAAATAACAACCACATTAAATAGGTTATTATTTTAATAAGATTTAAAAATATCTATTTATTTATGGATTCCATTATATAATTATTTAAATGTGCTTTTTATATATTATACAATTAAAAATAGAATTTTTAAAATTTCCTATTGTTTCTACTCCAGAAAATGATTCTTTAACTCAATTATAATTTATTTGTAATTTAAAAACACTTTTAAAAAATTCAAACCAAATTAAAAATCTTTTGACTTTAAATATTACCTCTAAGACAGGAATAGTTTTAGTTCCTCAGTAAGACAGATTACATTCCACCCTTAAAATTTCACCTCCTCAGGGAATCTCCCATGATTAACGCCATTAACAATTTAAACCTTCTGCAAAATTCCCAGCCTTTTATTCTCTCTCAATATGTTCTTCCAGTCATATTCTTTCTGATATATTTCTAAGGCACTGCCCTGTTTATTTTTGTTTCTAGCAATCTGTTTGAAATAGTTGCATTAACACTTTGGACTTGTTTTGTTGCTAGGAGTCATTGACTTAGCATTTTGTAAGTATTGCATTTCCCTACCCATGTTAACACTCCTGCCTTCAGTAGCAATTCACAAACTTTAACATGCATAGCAATCCTGTGGATACAGATTTGAGGATCCTATCTCCTTTCCCTCTCCAACCAGATTCACAGGTGGTAGGTCTAAGCCAGCTCAGGATCCAGTGGAGAAAAGTGGGTGGACCTTTGCAGCTGAGTAGAGTTTGCACCACTTCATATTGTCTTGTCTGCTTGCCTTTTCTCACTAAAGTTACCCTCCCTTAAGTTATTTTGAGTTTGCTGTTCCTGAATGTGCCTGTGCCTTCACCTTCAGCCTCATCTTCTACTCATCACTCTCCATATTTCAGAATCTTGAATTACATATTATCTCATGCTTCGTTGCCTTGCAGAATTTTCTGCTACCTACAATGTTCTCAATGAGACCCCACCCCAGCACCTTTACCTCCATCCCAATCTGCCTCCTACTTTATCCTTCAATGCCTTGCCCCAGTAGCCCACCTCACTAATGGCATCCCCAGGCTGACTTTGCAGTGGCCTCGTCTGTGCCTCCACTGTACCTGGGATCTGTCTGCTATTATAGCACTTGTCACGCTCTGATGACTTAACAGCAGTTTTCCTTTCTTGACTGACTCCCACACTGCTGTGTCAACTCCCTGAAAGCCAACCTTGTCATGTCTTATCTGTCTTTGACCCTTGGAGTATTCTAATTTCTCAATACATTTTGAATGATACCTGCAGCACTGTATCAACAGGTCTTGAATGACTGGATAGTGTGAAGTCTGTGTTTTAATTCACCTTTTCAATACCACACATCTGTTGACATTATCACTTCAGAAGAACTTGAGTGATTTTGATTAAATGTTGGCACATTACAAAAAGACATCAGCAAACACTCTAAGGTCATCTTGTGTTTTAGGGTGAATTTTCTTTCATTGTGTGCCTGAAAATATCTTTATTCTACACTCACATTTGATGGATTGTTTGGCTTGGGATAAGAATCTTCAAACTCATTTTCTTTTGGAATTTTGCAGGCCTTCTTTGTTTATCTTGCATCTCCTTGCTCTACTACACCTCCAACTCCCTTCCTCCAAAAAGGAGAACTGGAAAGCCCCTGAGCTGCACAGAACCAGGACCTGGGAAGCTGGCAGGAACTCAGAATAAGGCTTTTCCTCTCTTTGCACCCATGGCGTCCCTCACAGCATCTCTACTGATGGCTGTATGTCACTCTGTGCAGTGGCTCTGTGCTTTCATGCTCTCTGGCTTCTTCACTGACCCCCAAGCCCCTTGCATCATAACTCTGCCGTGTCCCATCAGTGTGGCTCTGGCCGTCTGGCTCTGCTCCACTTTTCCAGTCTCTTACTTTTATTCTCTTTCTAAACATGTTTATTTAAAAAATTTTCTAAATACAGATTCCCAGTAGACAGATATGATTTTATTCCAGCTTATCTTGCTGAGTCAGGTGAGATACCTTATAAGTTGCCAGCAGCTTTATATCTGGACTTCCCTATGCCTTGGTCCAATCAGCTATAGTGGGGACACTTGGCATTATATAGTTTTCAAATTTTTGCCAATATGATAGGTGCAAGGTAATAGCTCATTATTATTCTAATTTGTGTTTCTCTAATTACTGACAAAATTGAACATCTCCATTTTTAATGACCTTTTGGGTTACCTCTTCTGTAAATTTCCTGTTTATAGCTTTTGACTGTTTTCTCTATTGAGGTTGTTCTCCTAGAGTGAAATTTTAAACAAAATGGTCATAAAAAGTATTTTCAAAATTTTTATATATTTAAACATTATATAGTTAAATTTGTTACATAATTTAAAGTTCATAAGATTGATACATAAAGGGAGCCTTATAATTCACATTGCTAATTGTTTTGATTTTTATTATAAAATAAAAATGTAGAATATGGATGAAAATTTCCATTCAGAAATTATTTTTAGTATAAAAGCATATACTATCACACCATAATATAATTTTTAAAACAAATATGGTATTTGTTTAGGAGTATTTCAAGCAAATATTATACTTTTATAATAAAATATCTATCCATCTTTTAAGAGTTAAATTATGACATACACACACACATTAATCTATCAGCTATCTATCTATCAACCAATCACTTATTGAGAGCAAGCACAAATGTGCAAAACACTAACACTTGGTAAATCTTAGGTGAGGAATATTTCCAGTTTCAAGATAAAAAGTTTTAAAAAATAAATAAAACATGGTGTTTAGAACAGACACAGATTTAGGGTTATTTGATGGGGACGTAACTGTTTACTAAAGTTAAAGCTAAAGAAGTTGCTAAGTTATAGAGTAACTATAATTAAGATGCTTCTTCTTATTGTTATTATTAAGAGACTACTTTGGTAGAGAGTACTGGAAATGTTTTGCACTTTCTTAAAAGAAGTTTGCTATCTCCCTATGTTGACTATTTCCCTGCATGCTGACCTTAAGCCACTCACTCTTTAGTTCCCATGCTGAAATCCTTCTTAATCTGGTTTCTTCATTGCTATGAAAATTCAACAAGATCATTGTTGCTCAAAGCAACATGTTCTTATCCAGCCATACCTGTTCCTACAGCCTTCAAAGCTAGGATCTACCAGTACACAAAGGAACACTTTGTACAACTTAATTTAGAGAATAGAACTTGAGCATGGTCTGTTGATGGGGTATCACAGATTTTATAAATCTTAGACTGAATTTTCTACTTCCTAACAACAAATAAAATAGAATATCCCAAAGGTTGTTCCTAAATCCTTAATATTTAGTTATTTTCACAATGACAATGTGAAAATGTGCTGCTAAATGGGACCATAATGGGAAGTGTGACAACTACATTGGACAGGATTAGAAAGAGGACTGGAATATCTCAGAAAAGCAAATTGGATTTATTTCTAAGATTCCATCCTGTAAGATTCCATTCTGCTGGGAAGCAGACAGACCCACCTAAATGGGACCATAATGGGAAGTGTGACAACTACATTGGACAGGATTAGAAAGAGGACTGGAGTATCTCAGAAAAGCAAATTGGATTTATTTCTAAGATTCCATCCTGTAAGATTCCATTCTGCTGGGAAGCAGACAGACCCACAGGCTATGAATCAAGTGCCTTCATATCCTCTGAGGAAGTCTGACCCTGATTAGTATCCAGAG